>NW_020273405.1:40324-71085 GCF_003268045.1 Sipha flava
TACCTTGAATAAAATGTTGTTTTGATGTAACTTTGCCACTACATTGGCGCCAGTGTTTAAAAAGTTCTGATAGACAGTTGACTTATTGACAGAATGTTATTACGAAAGTATAAATTAAGAAAATCGTGCAGAAAATTAAAAGATTTAAGAATACTTAACTACCATATAAAATTTTTTCTGATCTAACCTTAGAGCTTTGGAAAATTTAAACTTTTTTAATATAACCTTTGGACGTTTGAAATAGAATTCACGGGATGCGTATTGCAACTATCGTCAAAGAGCATGTACAAAAACTGAAAGTCGTTTAAAACAGATGTTTCGGTTAGAGCTATTTTATTGATAAAAATACTTGTATTATTAATATGTCTATATAAGATAACTGAATTTCTTAGTATACATCACAGTTGGTTCAGAACTATCACACCTAATATTAAAAGTTCAATTTAATATGGACATTTATTTTGTATAAGACCTAATCAAATCGACGATGGGATATCTGCGGAAATTTACGACAATTATAAAGATCCATTGCTACATTAAATTTTTAAAAACATAAGATTCATGATCCCTGTGGAATATTAAATTAAAATTCTTCGTTTATGGTTGATGGAAAATTTTCAAAACACTTTCCAAGACAATAAGTAGTGGAAATGATTGTTATCCACTTTATCGCCGGCGATTCACTAATGACAATGTAAGGTTATCAATAGTCCACTTGTGGTTATAATTTTTATGGGAACTCGGCGAAATAAACTAAAGTGAAATTCATTTGTTGTTATTTCACATTTTTTTTTTAATTAACACGGTGTTTATTATAAAGTTATCATAATAAAAAATATGTATTTGCAATTCAATGGAAACCGTGTTAATTAATCAGATTTTTGAAATAACAACAAATAATTTTCATCTTCGTTTATCTTACACAATTCTCATACAAATCGATATGTCACCACATTTTCTGATTCTGGCAACTAGGACGTGAGAAGCCCAAAATTTGTGTCTTATATCGATCCACGAGAAATATTTTCAAAAAATCTTTTACAAGTATTTATTTATTTTTAGATTCGAAATAATGCTCTGAATATAATTAGATAAAATCAAGGTTTTGAAGATAGAAAAAATATTTCAAAAGACTCTTCATTTGACCACTCTAGAGAGTACGCGATTATTATTTTCCTCAACCATATCAGAAATACCCTTCATACATAAACCGGGCTGCAATCCGTTTGTATTGGAATAAATGCAATAACCAACAATTATCTAAAAATAAATTCTACACATTATATTATTTAGTATACATTTTTGTACTTTTGAATTTACAGATTACGAAGAATTTATTAAAGGACTATCCGAAATTATGGTCCCAAAATATATTAATGAATTTTGCATGGGATTGAATTTTTATTATTGGACGTTGGAGTTTGTATATTTTATGCTATTATAAATATTTTGTGAATTATTAAAATGGATAGTCGAAAAATAATTACTTTCTGCAATTTGAGTTAGATAACTAGGTTATATAAATATTTTTTTACAATTTTATTCACTTATTGCCTATTTCGTGCTATCGCCGATTTACAATGAGAGATAGTTAAATGAATATTTTTATTTCTATTTAATACATTTTTACATCATAAATAAATATATATTTAATATAGTTTATATTACTCAATTATTGTTACAATTAGGGCGGGGTGTTCTTTTAACTCTCTAAACACCACTTTTTGAAATGTAATATTACAAAAGAAATAGGGATAATAACGTGCCGCTTCATTGTAAAGTGGGATTTGAGAAACATGAAATACGCTTTGCGTTAAAAATTGAAGGGAGACACGGGACAATTTTTTTGAAAACCCTGAATTTCCGATAAATCGGGACGTATACCAACCCTAGATGCATCTATTTCACTCAAAATCAAAATAAATATTTAGCAAATGTTATCATATAGTTACTTGATAAAATGTTATTCAATAACTATCATAACATCTGTAGAATTTTCTATTTATGTGCAGACCGAGGCAACCTAACAAGTCTCAGGTTATGAATTAATACATTTAATTAGAATATAATATTAATTAGGGAAAAACAACGAAAGATCAAGTTGTAGCGCGGACGTAAGGGAAGTCGCCGATTGAGAGAGAATGAATGAAAGAATGAAAGAGAAGGAAACCCACGCTAAGTGGTAGGAAACCAAACTCTCCATGTCAGTACGAGTAACGTGAACCTACTCAGACACGTTTGATTGCTCAAGTCTATCGTATATCTAAATTGCATTGATAGCTGACGGTTTGAATGAATTAACTAAATAGTTGTCTTCCCCTTCTCTGACCATTATTCTGACCATTATATGAGTAAAAACTTGATGCAGAGACAGTTTTTTTAAGCGGTTACTTGGTTTTTGGATCGCGTTGTGGTATATGATTGCATACCCATCATCCCCCCAACAAAACATTAAAGGATACTGCAGTGCGTCGTATGCTCGATGTATCTCACTGATACGGTGAAGTGAGTTACTTCGGTTTTCGAGGATGATGTCTCTTTGATCAAACTGCTGATCTACTAACACTAAAGCAACTTCATTTGCCGTTGGTGTATTATACCTGCCTCTATGTTCTTCTGGTGGTTTTTTATCTGCATGTATTACAACTTTAAATGACTCTGAAGGAGGTATATTATCGATGGTAAATTGTAATGATCAATTGTAAATTATGCGGTGGCATGCCTAGTAAATCCAATGAGTTTAAAAACTCTGTTGGATAATTTACAACTTCAGTAGCATCGCAAACTGTATCTAGATTTGTATGACACCAAGTTTTCTGGTAACAAATTTTGTATCTTGAGATTCAATTCGTTGACCTCCACATTTTTTGCTACTAAAATTGCTCTTTCTGCCAACCACTCATGATTTGTGTATTGTCTGTGTACACTGGGACATATCTGGTCAATGAGAGCATCTTGCGAATAAATGATTGTGCAGAAATCGTTCGGTAATTTTATACATCCCGTTTCATCCGTAGTAACTTTCCCATCTCCAATATCTAACAATTGTTTTGAGAATCTTTTGCACGCAGCTTTTTTTGATTGAATCGAAATCGAAGTATCGAAATCGTTCGCTATCTATCTTTATATATATTTCGACCATGAATTGTTGACAAAGCTTATGCATCGTAAAATAACTTAGTCCTGATCGCGTCTAATCATCAACCGATATGCATAATAATTTTTTGAACTAACATTCTTATTTGTTTTGGCACCTGTTGCGGGATCTTTTTGTTTAATATTTATGCAATACCCGTCATTTACTGCCAAAAATAAAATTAATAGTTTTTAAATAGTTTTTAATAGTTTTTTAATAATTTTTTAATAGTTTTATTTAATATAATTCATTTTCAATAGCGCAGTTATCGACCTGGTCAAAAAATATTAAACCGATTTCAACCCTTTAAATTCAAAATTTCGAAAAATCCTTTCTTAGCGCATGTCTACATCATAATAGCTATCTGTATGCCAAACAAAAAAATAATATAATCATATCTATTCTGATAAATTGCATTATGATGCGAATGCGCCACTTTATAGATCAAGATAATAGTCATGAAATTAATCAGAGTAGACACAAAAAAAAAAAAAAAATAGCCAAACTAATCTAAACTAAAATAATACAGATTTTTGCTTATTTTTTTATTAATATATTATTTCTTTGGTTGTTTAACTGCATTATTTGAAAACATTTTAATGCATTTAGATATTTAATTTTAATTTGATTTTAAAGTATTACAGCTTTTGTGGTCATTGAAATTATTATAGATTAGATAAAATAAGTAATAATAATAATTTGTAACTTTATTGAATTTATTTGAAATATTTTGATACAGTTTTAAAGAAGGTATAATACATTTTGGATGACAACAATATTATCAAGTACACTGAAAGACAATTTGTTTAAAATTAAAAGAATCATGATAAATATTGTTGAATATTTATATTTTTTTTAATCTTGTGACTATTTGCTATTCAAAATACTATAATATAACTGGATTTTTACTATTTTTATAACTAAAACTAAAACTTTTGGCATAATGTAGAATACTGTAATTTTAAGATTCCTGGATATAGACTATCTTTCTAGAGTATTAAAAGAAACCAAAATGATGGTATAATTGTATTTACCAGAACACAATTATGTGTAGAATTAGTTGAATACAAACATACTGTGGCTAATCTTATAAAACTAAATTTTGTAATAAATAATACTCCATTTACCATTTTATGTGTATACAGGTCCCCCTCAAGTGACATCAATGAATTTTTGCCCATCTTAGATAACATTCTAAAAGACGAAATAAATAATAAAGGCTATCAAATTATAATTAGTGATATGAATATAAACATTGTGGGTCCGAATTTCACTAATAACGAATATCTTGATAAGATATCACAATATGGATACGAACCATTTATTAATGTGTTTACTAGAACACCGCTAGGTAGCAAACATTCTTGTTTAGACCATATTTTTGTCAAAAGTAATAATAACATTAACGTTAACGGTAAAATTGAGGCTGGTGTGATTCAAACCAGTATTACGGACCACTTCTCAACAGTAATAGGTATTCAAATACATAACCAGAATCAACAAAAAAGTAATAACGTTTATAAGACAATAAATTACTGCGATCTGAATGAAATATTAAAAAAATACAATTGGAATAAAGTGTATATTAATAACAATGTTAATGAATGCTACAATGTTTTTATTAATAAAGTTGTTAGTGCTATAAGTATGACCACAATAACTAAAACTGCCAATTCAAAAAACAAATGTCTAAAAGAATGGATGACACCAGGCTTGCTTTGCTCTCTACCTAATAAACAAAAACTATCCTTAAAAGTTCATAAACACCCAAGTAATCACAAACTATGTACATACTACATACTTTATAAAAATAAATTTTCAAAAATTTTAAGATTAGCTAAAAACAATCATTACATAAATAAATTCAAATAGGTTTCATATAGCCCAAAATTAACATTTAAACTGATTAATGTAGCTAATACAAATTGCAAAATTAAAAATGATGAATAAATACATTCAATAATTTTTGGTAATGAAAACATCAATTCATCTTTAAACCCAATTAGGGTTTCCAATATTTTTAATAAGTATTTTACAACCATTGGGAGTAACCTTGGAGGCTTGATAAATAAATCAAACTTTCATTATGATGAACCAAAACAACTGAATCTTTTGATACAATTTTTAATGAAAAAATCAGTGTCGACGAAGTTTTATTAATTATCAACAATTTAAAAGATAAGACAGCAGCTGGACATGATGGCATATCAGTTAAAACACTAAAACTCATAGCACAAAATATCTCAGTACCATTAACCCATATTTATAACTTAAGCATATTGGAAGGTACATTTCTAGATATATTTAAACTAGCCATTATAAAACCATTATATAAAAATGGTGATCGAACAAGTATTAGTAACTATAGACCTATCTCAATGATCAGTAATTTCGCCAAAATACTTGAAAAGATAATAAAAAGTAGGTTAATACAATTTTTAGAAAAAAACAATATTCTGTCTAAAAACCAGTTCGGTTTCAGACCTAAATTAGGTACTGAAAATGCGTTATATAATGCACTTGATAACAGTAAAAAAGCAACAGGAATTTTTCTGGACATGGCTAAGGCTTTTGACACGGTGGATCATGCTGAATATACTTCCTAATTTTGGTATAAAAAAATCAAGTTTTAAATGGTTCAAGAATTATCTAGACAAAAGAAAAGAAAAAGTAAAAATCAATGGCATTTTAGGGGATGAAATGTTAATTACTTGTGGAGTACCTCAAGGGAGTGTTTTGGGTCCTACTTTGTTTATATTATATATAAATAGTATATGTGATCTTGATATCAATGGGCAAGTCGTAACGTATGCAGATGATACTTGTTTACTTTTTTCTGGTGATACTTGGGATAACGTTCAAACAAAAGCTACACTCGGTTTAAAGTATAAGGTTATTTGAATCAAAGAAAACTTACAATTAATTATAAAAAAAACAAATTTTATTAATTTCTCCATTCATAAAGATGAAAATAATTTTGATCATTTAAAAATACACAATTGTGGAAATGAACCTTGTGATGAGTTAAATTGTCAAAGTATTTTCAGAGTGTCGTGCACTAGATATCTAGGATTAATAATCGATAAAAACTTGAGATGGAATCTACACGTGAGTAATATTGTGTCACGACTACGAACAGTGACTTTCAAATTTTATAAATTAAGAAATTTTTTACCAGTTCATACATTAAGAATAATTTATCTTGCGTTATATCAAGCGATATTGCAATACGGGCTGCTGGTCTGGGGAGGTACAGCCAAAAACGCACTACAGCTACTAATAATTCAACAAAGATTTATAATTAGGATCTGTCTGAGTAAGATAAGCCTAGAAGGATCAACAATAAAAAACTTTAAACTATTCAATGTTCTATCACTAGAAAAACTTTACAAAAAAATAGCTATATTTTTCATAGTTAAAAATTATTATCAATGGGTGGACGTCGTTATCATTAATGTAAAAAGAGAAAATAGAGCATACAATGCTAAGATACCCTATACTAAAAAATCTTTTAGGCAAAAATTTGTTAATTATCTTAGTCCCACATATTTCAACTCGCTGCCAATTAAAAAGTCGAATCTCAAAAAATTAATTTACAACTGGTTAGAAACTCATTTAGACTAGTGTTTATCGTTTATGTATATTATAATTCATGTATTTGTTTATTTATTTATATTTTATCAATTAATGTATTAATTACTAGATTTTGTAACTCTCTACCACCAACAAGCTTGCTTACAGATGGTAGATTAAAAAAAAAAAAAAAAAAAGTAATCTCACTTTATTATCCTTTAATACAAATTAATTTAAATATTGTTGAATTATTAATTTCCTAATATTTTCTTCTTATTTTTCACAGTATTTATTTATTTCTCTATTCAATAAAAAAACACAATATAGGTGCTATAGTATTGTAAGACATAAAATATATTTTTCCTTTATATTTCATAATATTATAATAAAACTTTACTAACTTTTTAAACAAATTAAAAAAATAAAAACAATGTATGACTAATGACTAGTTATGTATGACATAAAAGTAAGTTAGTACGTTTGGACATTTTTAACTTCAATCAAATACAATAAATATCACAAAAATTGACTAGTGCTCTATAGCATTTGATAATGTTGAAGTTTGTATTATGAGTATTATGACAAGTGACTTGTGACCATTCACATACAACGAATATTGACTAGTGCTCAACGGATTTTGTCAATTATGTGATAACTAACAGGTATATCAGAATAACAGTGGTACCATTCGATCGGACGTAAAATTTCCTACAAAATAGATGCATATTCTGAAAAAGTCAAATTTTGACTTGTGCCCCTTTTCCCGAAAACCGTCCAATTTTTATTGTTTCTATTTTGGATCCAATTATTCGTGGAAGCGATAATAATTACGAAAGCTAGTTGAACACTCATACGGATGAATGCAGAAGACAACATGTTTTAGTGAAAGAAATTTCGCTGTCGCCGCCACCGCATTATAGATGGCAGCACATGACAGATATAAAATAAAATGGAATCGCCAAAAACATGCTTACAGAAAGCTAACAAAAAGGCCTCTAAAAGTGATTTATCAACTAAAAAACCAATTACTTTATTTGTAGAGAATAATATTTCAGATTGAAACTTATAGGGGTTTTTCATTATTCAAAATTGAATTGTTATCTATGATAAATACAAAAAACCATTTATTTACTTTTTTAAAATTATTGTAACTTTTATACTAATGAATCATTTTCAATACGAAATTCACTTGAAAATGTTATTCTCTATCAATTATAAAATATGTGTTTTCACCTTAAAATTACTTTTAAAGGCATTTTCGTTGGTTTTTCGTAAACATATTTTTACTACATATATTAACCGGTGTAGCGTCCTCTCAATAATATCTCTCAATAATCGTTCACAAATTTGATTTTAAATTCAGGTTTAGACAGGAGATCTCTACCCAAAATAGCTTCGGACAATATGGTGGTATTCGGAACAATATAAAATCTAAAATCTATAATATTATTATCGATCGGTACATTAGTTTCGAAAATGCCCAATATATTTAACTTGGCCCCGTTTATCCCATAGAAATTATTATTACATGCTGGTTTAATAACAGAATAATTATTAGGAACAGACTCACATTTCAGAAGACTGATAGGACTACCTGTGTCGACATCATTTTAAACTTGATTTCGCAAACTTCATATTCAGCAACAGAAACGTCAATGTGACTATATCTCATACGGCTTCGGGTGGTCAGCGAGTGGTACATTGTCATCAACCGCGTCGATGTTCATTAGCCCTGACTGCATTCCTCTCGAAGAATCGGGATTTGGTCTCGTACGTTCCGGACAGCTTTCATTTGGTGTCACGTTGAATTACATTCATAAAATGCTCCTTTTTATTTTTTTTTTATTTGCGACAATGCGGTGAAATATGCTTTTCGAGCCACAATTAAAACACGATCGGGCTATTGGTTTTCACTCACAGCCTGTCGTCGTTATGTTTCCCGTACTTTCTTTCTTCGTTGGCCTAGACGGTAGTGTATTATTAAGCTGTCGTGTTGTAGGCTTATATAAACCGTTGTCTTTAATATATACTGATGACTGGTGGAAACGTATCGTACGTGATACATCTAACCGTTCGTACTCGACCATGTCACCCAAAAAATCGTCTTCAGTTCGATATTCACGACCCAATAAGTACATACTCAAGTCTTTTGAATAAAGACCTTCCAAATCTTGCATCTTATATTCATTGAAAGACAAGCCTACATGTTTACATAGATAAATTTTCTCTTGAATATATTCGCGTATATTCTCGTTACGTAGCTGGCGACACATCTCCTTCCAACAATCACGTGTCATCACTACACCGATAAACGTTTTCATATTCTTCATATTTCATATTCTTTATCCCACTATCAATTTCTTATTCTCTTTCCTTTACTATATTTTCAGCTCAAACGTTCTCCCTTACTTTGATCTTCCATATGAATCTCCTCTACATTTACCCTCTGTAATATTAATTCTTGCATCCTGTCCTTATAACCATCAACTCCTCTCGTAACCCTAATTATCCAATTTTTAACCAGACTACAGAATCCTCCTTTACTCACTCCCTATATTTTAATCTTAATAAAGCCGATTAGCCTTCATTTTCTCATTATGTCAAATAAAGCATCTCTCCATTACAAGATACGACATTCTCAAATATTTCTTATTCTACCTTTATTGATATCATAAATCAAGTATTGAGTACCTCGATCCCTATATAAAAATCTATTTAAATATTTAAATAGATAGATATTAAATTGAAATACCATCCTCTGTGGAGCTCTTCTTTGTTGGTATTCATGCAAAAACAGGTCATATATTTTTAAACTATTTCGCCGCTCGGGTTCTATGGTTGATTTCATTGCATATAATAAATATTGTACTACAATAGCATGGATTTAAAAAAAAAGAAAAAAGCCCAGCATGGAAAAACTTTTTACCAACTTAAACCTACCTACTACTATTCACCGTCTTTGGCATACGGCCACACTTCTTTGAAAAATATGTTATTTCCTCAACTCGAAATCCTATCATTGATGATTGGTTAGATTCTTTGATAATACTATCATACCTTTTGTTCCTGATGGTTCCTATCTCGGAAATATTTTAGATATGAAACTACGGTGGGCTCTCCATGTCGAAATTCCTTATTAGTTAGTCTAACTTCTAATAATCCGTTGCCGGTACCTGGTAGGGATTTCATCCATCATCATTACTTTCAATTTATTTTTCTATTATTCGATCAAAACTCGATTATGGATGATTTATCTTCAGATCAGCGTCATTCTTCATCGTTAACAAACTCAATACACTTCAATCATCCAGTATCAAAACAATTATGGGTTATATATGATACACTACTATTCCAGCAATTGACGTTGAAACCGCTTGGCCCCCATTTAATATCGAATGTCGCTGGTTAGCTGGAAAGTTTCTCCTAAAATCCTTTTCGAAATCCAACTCTATTATTTTTCACACTTTTTTCTCTCTATTTCTCAATTAGCGCTACATTCAAAAACCATTTTGTATTCTTTCACCCACTATCAATTTTTTTTTCTCAATCCTTTAATATATTTTCAGCTCTAACGTTCTCCCTTGTTTTGATCTTTCTTATGAATCTCTTCTATATTTACCCTCTGCAATATTAATCCTTGCATCTTAGGCCTCTCCTTTGATACGTTAAAACCCCTCCCCTATTCCACTTTCAACAATAATTTTCTTGATTACGTTAGTGATAATTTATCTTTATTCATTTTAGTCTATATTGATAGATCCGTTTTTTTTCTTTCATTAGGTTATTCTTTTAATATCCTTAAATTATATATTTACTATTCTATCAATATTCCCCCCACTTATTCATATTTTTCTTCAGAATGTTTTGTTATTATTGTAGCTCTCACAATTATCTGTTCCAACCCCCCTTATAACTTTTTAATCGTCTCTAACTCAATGTGAAGTAATCAGTCGTTAATTAGTTTACCTTTTAATTCCCTTTTTTAACCTTTTATCTTCCGCATAAATGTTATTTTTTTGTCTTTCATTCAAGCTAACTTTACTATTAAATTCCTCTGGGTACCCAGTCACTGTAGTATTCATGGTAATGACATTGCGAAAAAACCTGGCTTGGTTGTCTTAGGTCTACTTCTACCATCTTTTTGCGTTCCCCTTGTAAAATACCTTCCTATGTCTTCTACTAAATTATGCGTCAATAAATAAATTATCTTTGGTCCTCCTATTAGTATAATCTTCTGGTTGATTTTGACTCAAAATATAAAATTGCTGTTCCAAATTTATTAAAAAAAATCTGGTTCAATGATCTTAAATTATTCAAAACGTTGATTATACCATTTAGTCGTTTACAGATTGCTGTATCTACTTAGTATGTATCTACCTCTTTCCCTTTCAATAAACCATCTCTAAACGATTCTCATTATTGCACTAAACATCCTGAGGAAATAATTCGTGACCTCTCCCATATGACTTTTAGTTGCCCTCCATTACCCTCTAATCAAATTTGAAATTGGATTGGGAAGATACTTTAAATGTGTCATTTTTTGAATTTTTCAATATTTTTCCAGTAGTGGGGAAAAACGGAAAAAAACGGGCAAATACGGTAAAAATATTTCGTAAAGGGGACTTTCACTTTTCACATTTTAGTCATTTTGTCATAACTCTAAAATTAATAGGGATAGGAACTTGAAAATTTTACTATATCAAATACATACTTCTTCATATATCACTAAATGTATAATTATAATTATGTTCGAGACTCACAGCTTACACTCTCTGCGGGCCCGGAACCGGTCTCATATCTTATCAGATTGGTATGTTCACCGGGGCCGTAGATTATATTCTCGAGATCGGTGGTTTGTCATGGAGTGACTCTCGTGGTGTGAATCTCAACTCGGTGCCCTGCGCGTGGCAGTGTTAATTGTTTTGTTCGAGGTTAACGTATTTAGTGTTTCCTTTTTTTTTTTTGCGATTCGCCATTGACCACGAATTTGTACCCGGGACCCATTCCCGTTTGTCCCTGCCGTTGCGGATCTTCCGTGTATTTGAGTTCCCGTCGCCCGTGTCGAGTTATCCACGGTCGCGTGGGATATAATCCAGCGGGACTCAAATATATTGAGGTACTGGGAGCTGTGTCTCCCTTTATTTTTTACATTATTGAAATTGTAATGTTTTAATTTATTATTAAATTATATTATTGGTATAAGAGCGCCCAATCCAAATTATTATATTGTAATAGAACATATCACGGCCAAATTTGTTTATATTTGTTCATTATTATTATTAAGAAAATTAGTCCCAATACCCTCTGATCGATCCAAAATAGAACGTGCGATTTCAGGACTACATATATTTAGTTGCGTACAACAAATACGTAGGCATTTTGCCTTGTCGGCTTAAGCGTAAACCAATTATATTAATTATAATCACAAAATTCTCTGAGCACTTTTGGTCTAAATATAGAACTTTGAAATTTCCTAATTTATTGAATGTTTTTATGTAATACAATTTTTAATATTTGATAAAATGTTCTGAAAACATAATATGACCTTCATATGATAAGCTAACGAAACTGAAAAATCTTTAAAATTACTAATTATTATTAGTTGGAATTTTATTAATTATTATTTCCAACCAGGAAATTATAAGCTATTATCTATAATGTAATAGTATTTTTACATATTATATTCAAAAATTAAAATAACTATTTATCGAATTCTGAATAAAATGCTTAATAAATAATTAATAAATTACAATCAATGCAATTTATAAGTATAAAATCTATATATCTTACCATAATAAATCAATTCAACGATTTAAATTAAACTTAAAATAAAAATAATTACTTTTTCTCAAACATAACTTTTTAGTTCTGACATATCAGAGTCATGGTTACTCCTTGCTGATCGGGGGGTGGGGAATCTCTCCCCCCCCATCCGCCGGAGGTAACAAGCGTCGGTGATTAATGACGCGCCCATTCCTCCAAATTCCGGCAATTTAACCACCGCGTATTTCGCGGTTACAACTGAGTAGAAGATTCAAAACAGTTGAGGAGAATATCGTTTCCTATCTGCAGCAAATAGTTCTCCAGCAACCCAGGAAATCAGAGATCTTCAGGGAAGAGGCCACAGGCGCGGTAACCATGCTCAAGTTAGCCATTTTTTTAGATGGTTGGCATTCCATCAACCAAGGAAACGCATAACGGATCGCTCTTGAACTCTAGCGCTCCTGTTACCTCAGGCCGGGATCGCTCTTCTACCGAAGCACGAGTTGTCAAGAAAATGCTGCGCACCAGGCTTTGTGATATTCTCTCCATTTCCATACCTAGCGAATTAAGCCCCTAGGAGTCCGACACAATTTAGTGGAGGGAAGAGAAATTTTCCTCGCCGGCCACCTCTACTCCCCTAGTACCAGTGTTAACAGAATTCCTCCTGTAACCTTCGACTGGTCACGGTCTACGGAACTCAACGCACCATCTACCTGACAGCACGATTTGCCATCTGCCGACGTTACTGTCACTTTCGACACACCGACTACGGCAGTACGAGCCCGTTCAGTCAGTTCGCCTGGAATTGATATATCGCACCACCGTTTTATGGGTAGACTGCGTCAGGTCGACCGCGTACGCGTGTTGTGAGAGCCACGATAGCAAACAGACGTCGTCTGTCAGTACCCGGCCGGAAAATAGACTTCATGGTCCGGAAGTGTGGTTCAATTTCTACCACGGATCGTAATGTTAACGCGGATGTACTATGCTTTGGTCTGAGAAAACCCCGGATGAATCGTTTGAACTCCCCACTGAAGAGCCTAATGACCGTGGACGCGACCAGTTGTGTTGCAGCCACACGACAGAGTCATTGCTTTCAGAGGCGCAGTTTTTCACCACCCGGTATAACCCGGCGGGGTGTCGCAAAGTGAAAAGTGGCGTCATCTATTGTTCACACATAGGTTTTACAAAGTGAGATGCCGTCAATATCTATGTTATAAACCCTTCGGCCTTGCAAAGTGAAGACGGCGAAAAATCTATGGTAGACATCCCAAAGGTTCGCAAAGTAACGCCACTAGACATCTATGGTCGGTCCCACCGACGGCGGCTCAGCCGTGCGAATTATTTTACTTCGCCTCCGAAGAGTCATAGTTACTACCCGCGCTTGCTTGAATTTCTTCACGTTGACATTCAGAGCACTGGACAGAAATCACATCGCGTCAACACCCGTCCCGGGCCGAAAAACAGATTTATTATAGTAAGGTATATAGATTTTATGCTTCTAAATTGCATAGTTTGTAATTTATAATTTATTTATCAACCATTTTATTCAGAATTCGATAAATAATCCCATAATTATTTTAATTATTGAATATAATATGTAAAAATATTATTACACTATAGTATTTAATCAATAATAATTAAAACGATTTAAATTAAACTTAAAATAAAAATAATTACTTTTTCTTAGAAATAACTTTTTAGTCCTGTTATTAAACGATCTCATAATATTGCTTTGTGTTGTCAATAACTTTACTAGACACTACTTAAGAAAATAAATTCAAACTTTTCTATTAAACCATTAAAGCTTTTTCTGTCATTATTCCCACACTTACAAATCTCTCTCTCTCTCTCTCTCTCTCTCTCTCTCTCTCTCTCTTTCTCTCTCCGGATAGATGTAGTATTTGTATTTTTATTTAATTAGTAGATTAGTATTTTTTCGACTAGTCGATCAACAACCAACAGGGGGTCGATAGTTCCGTAGTTCTACACGGGACTAAATATCTTTGCGATTTGACCCATCCACTGTTCCTGTTACATCCGTTACGCGAAATTACCCTAATTTTATCAATCCAGATGTCCTAATAATTTATAAATATATATTTTAGTTAATATTATATCTTATTGGATATGCATATTGATTTTTCACTTTCTTTAACTATGTAAATATTTCTCTGTGTAGAAACTAACCGGGTTTCGAATTCATCCTCGGTACCCCATGCCTCTCGAAAGAGTCGACTAATGTATAATACTAATGACTTGTAAATTTGTTAGGTAGGTCCCTTCCATAGGACCCACCTTGACGTGGTGAGGGAGCTCATGGATCATTGTTGTGATCCTTGCTAAGAGGTTCCGTTATACATCTAGCTTGTACTTTTAAGTGTTTAACCATGTATTAATATGGTTTCTTATACTTAAATGTAAATATGAAATTAATGAAAACGTAGGAAAATCAAATTCGCATTATGATAAAAATAACTAAAATTATACTTCATAAAATTATTTTTCAATTTTTACTATTCGAGTGCTCAAACAGTTATTTATTTCTATTTTCTATTTAAGAGATTCATATACATTTCAGAAAGTTTAATCTTTCCTCTGGTAAAATTATTTTATACTGAAACTTTGTTTAATAATAGACTGTTGTTTTCTTTGTTGTAATCTTTTGTTAAACTTTTGATCTCTTTTACTTTGGCCAGTACATTTTTTTTCTCGTCTGTTGTTGTATTATTTACTATTATTACAATATTTTGTTACCATTGGTCTGTATTGTTGTCCTATTCTTATTTAATGTTCGTCTTTTTTGAATTATTACTGTCTCTATAATTGAGTTTGTTTTACCTGAAGGAGGTTTGTCTATTAATGAGAATTATGTAAACGTTTTCAAGTGAAAATTTGGAAATCAAAGTTGGTTTCATCGAGATAAAAAAATAAATCAATTAATTGCATTGATTAATTAATTAATTACATAATTAATTAATTGCATTGATTAATTAATTAATTACACAATTAATTAATTAATTGCATTAATTAATTAATTAATTACACAATTAATTAATTGAGTCTGGAAAGACTCATTCGCAATCAAGTCCACGGTCTTTGCTTGTCCATCGCGAAAGCCCGTGGCTGGCGGCCCCGCTCATTATATTCAGTTTAAATTAGTCCACATGGGATTTCATTTCTAAATTGAATATCAATTGCCACAGTGTCAATAATCAATCAATTAATACCCATTTTTTGAAATATTCACTATTGATATGTATATTAGAGAATATGAAAACGAGAAAAACATTTTGTAAATGAAATACTCCCAGTAAATATAATACTTCCATCATGATATTAAAGGAGACTAGAACCTAGACCAAATCTAACCTTAGCGCATAGAATACAAGCGGTATAAACAACATTATTTATATTTCGTAATAATTAATTTCAAAGTTAACACATTATCTCAAATCACAATAATGGATATTGTTTAATTTAATTATTGAATTGTTATCTGTACACATATAAAAGTTTATTTTATGTGATATTGCAAAGATTGAACAAGAATCATTTGATCTATGGAAAATTGTTTAACTTTTAATTTCACTTATGTCCCTTTACTACAAATGCACAATATTTTATTATTCCTTTGACGTAAAGAGATATAAGTGAAACAAAAATAAAAACTTAAGACTTCAGGTAATAAAATGTATAAAAATGTAAAATATATTAATATTAAAATAATCACAATATTTATATGTCAGTCGTGACCATAGTTTAACAAAATACCTTTTTTTTTAATTTTATACTAATAATAATAGGTTTTGCTCGGTAGATTATCAATACCATCATCATAGTTGTCTGTAAAAATTAAATAATAACAATATTTTAGTAAATACATTACTTGTGATTATTATTATTATTAACATTATGAAAAAGTCTCATAATTAATTAATATGGAATGAACAGTAAGATATGATATACAATGGAAAATTAGAATACAATGTTATTTTATGAATAATTTTACTGAATGACTATCATTATTATTACTATTATTATCTGGCATATAGTCCTTGTCTGCATCACTATCATCTGCACTAAGCAAATGTACATCATCTACAATTAAAATTATTAAACATTTTATTTGACTCCAGAACATTGTAGTCTATACTTATTTTATTATTGAAATTAATAGTTCCAATCACTTACCATCACTCATATTGTCAAGTTCTTCAAATTTCATGCTAACTTGCGAAATATTAAAATCAGTATGATTACTATTTTTTTACTGCTAATCAACTGCTAATTATATTAAAATTTATATTTTATATTATATTATAATCATACTATTAACCTAAATATTAATGATAATAACCGTAGATCATTGTATAACACGGTTTAAGATATCTTAAACCATGTTGCATAATAATAGTAAAAACACGTTTTGGCTGTAAAGGAATTTAAATGCGTTAACAGCTGTTATGGTTTGGTGGAAAAAAGATATAGGTGCGCGTGTACCCATTTCCTTCTAATCTAGATATAATTTTTGTTTGGAGGATAAGTGATTTGTTGTTAAATCACAGCACATATGAAATAATTAACCTATATCTCTTTACCATCAAATAAAACAAAAAATTCATATTTTAGCTGTTCACTTACCTCAGATTATATAACTTATACTCCTTGTGTTTTAGGTGCTTCATTTTTAATCACTTGTCGCTCTAAATCATTTGATTTAAAAAGTTTTTCACAAATAATAAATTATTTTTAAGTTTTATCCCGAGATTAACTTCTCATTGGGCTTTAAGTTCATCATTTTGGGAGAAAAAACCTACAAATAACCGTTACCAACAAATCACCTTAATAAAGTTTTGTTTAAGGCACCAAATAAAATAGTGGAGAAAAACTCAATTAAAATGTCCTCTCTAAGCGACCGAATATATTAACGTTTTAAACAGGGAAGTGCACCGACCTTATCTTCCAATACCGTGATGGTGTGTATCGATGCTTAGCTGATATATTAATTATATTAGTAAATTATAAATAATGCCTTTAATATAAATCATTTTAATTTACAATCATTTATTTATATCGAGTATCACTTCTCAGCACGGTCAACAGTAATCTCACTTAAATAAGATTTGTAATAATTGGTAATTTTCAACTATATCAGTGTGTGCCGTTAGTTCAACCGTAAAGGTGATGATGTCTTTAGGAATATTCCAAATAAAATACTTAAACCAACTTAAACTGTTTATTGAAATATTTCTAAGTACAAATTATTTAATTAAATTAACAAATAAACTGGCGTAGAGGTGCTCGTTAAAACACGTCTTAAACACATCTGAATATTGGTCTATTCGGGACTCCCTTATATACCCCGCTTCTCATAGTTTATCCGGACCTAGTGAATGCTAAATCACTTGTCATATGTGTTTCATCTTGTCATTTTAGGTTGATGCTACTTGTATTTTGTGCGCCCAACCCAATATTATCTATGTAATCAGTTGACCTCGTGAATTCCGCATTTTGCATATATCCTACTGATGCTTGTCTATAATAGTTGTTTTTAATATTTATTATGTACTAATTGTCTTCTCTACAATATAACTCGTAAAGACCTACATCTTCGTAATATATCATACTGATGCCTATTTATAATAGTTATTCTTAATATAACACCTTGGAATGTAGCCATACGATGTATATAATATGTATTTGCGTTACCCTCTGTTTTAAACTAATAGTTCCTTTCTATTGTTGCGAATATTATATTATTTATAATTATTTCCTGATCTGTACTATTTACGATTTATGTGGTCCCTCCCATGAAGTAAAAGTCGTAAGGACCTACATCTATGTATGTCCGTAACATCAGGTATAGTGTGGAAACTGAATTCGGCTATAAATAAGATTGACTAACATGATTGTCGTGAATTTGGCATTGTGGACCACATGGTTGATATGGTGATAGTAGAATATTACCTTTACTTTCAATAGTTAACAGAGTTAACACGTGTCATTATTATTGTTACCTATATTAAATACTGTTATTTCCATCAGAAAAGATTAAGGATGGGAAAGTAAATGATGTTTTTAAACTTAATTAAGTTAATTGAGTTAATGTTCAATTAAGTTAACAATTAAGTTAATGCACATGAGAATTATATCAATTCAGTTAAAAATTAAGTTAAAAATTATCGTTAACTAAACTTAAATTCAATTAATAATACAATGGATAGGTTAATCAAAATACCTATTGATTCTCAATAAAAGAGTCATCTCAAAATGTTGATTACCTATTAAATATTTTTTCTTATACAATAATATTTAGTAATATTTATTTAATTTAATAATATCATAGATTATGGAATAATTTTAATCATTATAGAGTACAATTATTATTAAGAATTATTTAGTCAATGATAATACATACCTATTTTTGTAATATAGATTTACGGCCACTTTTCACGAGAACGTTGGGACCACATCAATAGTTAATTCCGAAATAAATATTATGGTGTCATCTAAAAATTCTTCAAAATTTTTATTTTTATATTTTTTTAAATTCCATGAACTTATTATCGAATACGATATTTTACAAAAATCATTTTTAGGTTTCGAAAATCAAAATTAACTTGATTGGGATAAATGAAAAAATAATACGTTAATTTCAAGTTAATTTGTAAGGAAATTAGTGAAGTTAATAAGTTAAATTAATTTATCAATAATGAAATTAATTAAGTTATTTTTTTAATTTAACTTAACTTTTAACTTATTAACACGTTAAGGTCCGGGCTTGGAGAAGATGATCAGAAAAAAACATTTGCTTATAAAATCAATTTGGATAATTTAAGTTTAATAAAGAATGTGTGGAAAATCGATAAACAATTAATAGTCGTGACCCATGGATATATCTCGATGTATGACGACCAGGGAGCATATTCCATAAAAAATAGTAAGTTTTATGGAAAAATTTTAGTTTAATATAATATTATGATCGATATTTAAAATTTAGTGATCAATTACCAAACAGGTGAGTAGTTACTAAAATTATGTTTTTAATTCGAAACATTTCAATTAGAATTAGACAGACGCAACTACAGTACAATTATGATGGAACTAAAATTATATTATGCTTACCAAATCCCTAAATACCAAACCTTAATTCACAGTATTTGATCAAGAATAATACATTTTCCACATTTATTATCAGGCTTCTGGAGATTTTTAATTGCAATTGAAAGTCAAACATTTCAATATTTTTTTGTGATTTTATATTTTGAGTAAACAAGAAAGGTATTGGGATAATCATAAAAATATATTTCTTTTTATTTATTACAAAAGGTTTTTGATTGGACATTTTATCAAGTTGGAATTTCGGAGAAAAATGATTGAAAAATTCCCTAAATTTTTCTTAATAATTTCATAAACTCGACTAAAAGTGAAATATAAAAATTGTCAACATTTAACGCATAACCGTTTTCGACCAAATTGAATTTTTATTACATCGCAACTCGAAAAATAATAATAACATAGTCTTAAAGTTTTCATTTAATTATTTAAATATTGTTTACTATTAATGGTATGATTTCCAAAGAATTTAAACAATATTAGGCTTTTTATAAACATTTAAAAATAATTATAATATGCAATATATAAATTACGAAACTCACCAAAAAAAATTATCCATTTAACCCCATAATAAAATACACCATTATGCAAACACAATAATTAATCAAACTTGAAAAACGAAATTAAAATAACATGATGATAAAGTCTACAAATAGTATAATGTGAGTAAAAATGATTTAAACCTGTATTTAATTTCTTTGAGCATTTCTTTGCACTTTCATTGCAGTTAAGACTCTCCAGATACCTGATAAAAAATGTGCAACATTTATTATCGTTGCTGCGGTAAGCACAATTTTTGTACCTTCATAATTAGACTCTAGTTGCGTCTGTCTTATTCTAATTGATAAGTTTGGAATTAAAAATATAATTTTAGTAACTACTCACCTTATATCATAGTTTGGTTATTGAACACAATATTTCCGTGAAGTCGAGTAGTAATAAATAATAAAATAATATATATCATAATACAGATTTTCATTTAAGAAGATTAAATGATTATTTATAAATTTTAATGGGTTATCATGTATTCTATGTCTTAGTATTGAAAATTCCCTTGCCCTAGCTTACGCATTCAACTACCCGGATCAGTATAACATCATAACGTTGGGCTGGATTGTAGAATACCATCAATTCTTAGATGTACTCAGAGATTGTGAACATGTAGGACATGCATTAAGTCATTTTTTGATCAAATTAGTTAAATTGAAGCTTATTATGCCTTCTAATATACACATGATAGGACATAATCTTGGTGCTCATGTTCTTGGTGCATGTGGAGCTAATTTTTATGAGTTGACGGATATGAAAATCGGTAGAATCACAGGTGTGTAAAATAAAGTCAAAATTAACGTTATTTATTATTGAAAATATTAGGTACTTATGAGAAAATCAACAACCTTACTTCTGTGCAGGTCTAAACCCGAAAGGACCCATTTCTATATATCCATGGGAAAAATGGAATTATTTAAAAAAAACATTGCAGAAGGATGATGCGGAATTTGTGGATCTGATCCATACGGCAAAAGCTAAAATATTTCCTAGTACAACCGGACACGTTGTATTTTATCCGAACGGAGGAAAGACTTGTCAGCCAGGATGTGAATACGAGATTGATGATTATAATTATGATCTTTTGAATAAAAAAAAAATTTCAGAATGTAAGTTACAATAGTGAAATTAAGACACAAATTTATGTAATATCTGATTGTAAGATTTGTATCACTTAATGGCTTGTAAAAATTTCGTGATTAATTATAATTCGAATATTACGATGTTACAATTTACAATACTAATTTTAATAGTTCAAATACATTTATGAATATCACCAGTGGCCGCTCGTGCCTTCGATGACTAATATAACAGTTGAATAAATTTTATTATTTTATTATATTTGTAATTGATAATTGAAAATACCAACTATTTCTATTCAACTATTTCATAGCAGTTATTGTTCATATAAAGAATTTTATTCAATTTTAATTGCTATATATTTATTGATTATTATTTATTATAATTGACTGGCATTAGTTCGAATATAAATAACCAAACATCATATTTATAACATAATATTTGAATAAATACATTTGAACATCAATTGCAAATCTGTATATATAAAAATTTCGTGTCACGATGTATGTTCGCGATAATCTCCGAAACTACTGGACCGATTTTAATGAAATTTTTTACACCGTGTGTAATTTGGTCCAACTTAAAATATAGGATAGTTTTTTTTCAAATTTGTTAATATTTTAAATATTTTAATTAACTTTTTAATAAATGTGTATAATTGCATGGTGTATTTCGGGTTTTCCCGTGACCGACCGCAAGTATCTATATAGCTACCTGTAATCTGACCTTTTTTCTATTGTGTGTGTGTTTATCGTCGTCGGCGTGTAGATATGAATTGTTCCGAGAATTATATAACTTACCTAACCTATGGTTTTTATCTCAATATTATTTTTTTGCATTGCAATTGTTGTAATGAAGAAAGTTATAGAATTTTCGAGAAATGTTCAAAGGTATAAAATGCGAAGTTCGGTACGACGTAAATTCAGAAAATATATATGTTGGTTTGTACTTAATTTCAACATTTAGATACTTTACCTATTACTTTTAAATTTTCTCATACATAATAACACTAATACATGGCCTACGAAAATGCCAAAAAACCAACTAATACGCGGGCAACGCCGTGTCGGGACAGCTAGTAGATATATAAAAAAAGTAGGACAAAAATAAATTTAAATATTTATACCAATTTTAATATTATTTTTCTTTCTTCTGTTTCGCTTCCAAAATAGAAGTAAGATTCTTAATCTGCATGCTTCTGGAATGTTTTGGATCAACTAGTTCCGGTAAAAGACAGTCGTAGAAAAAATTTTGCAGCTTCGGAAACATATTATTTTCTCAAAATTGATCATCTTTTTCAATATTTTCGTACTTCGTATATTATTTTGTCCAATATGCTATTATTCCAAATGTTTAGCCTGTCATATGTAACTGTCCTTGGATTTGGTAATAGTATTTATGATGAGTATGATGAGTATTTATTCTTATAATATATTTTCTTTATTTATTTTCCATAGATTAACTTTTCTTTGACATATTCCTTATTCATGCGTTATATTTGCAGCAGATATAAGGCATTTAATTTCAACCAATGTATTATTAACTATTAGTCCATCAGGTGTTGCTCCTAAGAAATGATTTTTAGTGTCTATAAATAAACCACATTCACTAATACTTACACCCAAAACAGTTTCCAATTGTAACTTTGCCTCTCGTTCATTTTCCCATCCATATTCCATTGCTTTACAGTTGATGTTTATTGAGTACAACATACATTTTACAACACTTTTACATCTTGTATGAGTTCGTAAACAAATTATGCGTTTAAAATTTGAAGCCGTAATAAGATACCTTCTATATTCCAACCATTTGCTTGATGCTGATTGTTCCACTGTTTCTGTCTTAATGACATCGCGGTTAGCTGCCATTTCTTTTAACAATTGAATAATATATTTTTTTTCATCATCAAATTACTCAATGGTCATTTCGGTTTTTGTGATTTTTCAACGTACGACGTAGTACGACGATTAGCGTAGTCGTTTTCGCATTCAATTGTTTTTGAAAAAACTCATGTTTTTTGTTTTAATTATAATAATTATAATAAGAATTAGACTAGTAGACGAAATTACATTCGATCATGCAATATGAATAATGATATACAAAATCCGAATATGCACAAGTGTGGATAAATTAAAAACAATAGTATCAAACGCATGTTGGATGATGACTGATTAAAATACGATATGGTTCGAAACGGTTCAACGATAAATTCGAATCGTCCTTTTCTCAAACAAGTTGTACAAAAATCTTTAAAATCTGAATATTTCATATCACCGGAACAGTGTTCCACATAAAAATATTTTAAATTAGTCTCATCTTGTTTGAATAATATTATAAAATTACTGTTATCACGTAAAAGTTGCTTCGGTACACGGGCGTAACATTGTGCTAAGTAGCATACATCGATTTTATTATGTCGACCACGTGAAAAATATGATCGTACGATAGATCGACTTTCGCAAATAATATCGTCAAAGATAAATACTGAATTAGGTAATGCTTTTCTAGAGGTATGACTATATTTGATTCAATAACCAAAACATTTTCATCACGATACCTCATCGTCGATAACTTATATTTTTCGGTGTCCAGAAAAAATTATTTTCTTATATTTTGTATCGAGTATGTTTGAAAATATGTAGCCCATCAATGAAAACATATGTTTTAAAAACTCGAGCGTAAGTTTTACATACCGTAAAGATGTCATTATTTGTACTGTTATGTTGAATTCGTCTGTCACATCTAGTCCTATTGTAATAACATTTTGGGCATTAAAGTCCAAAACGTATTAAGTTCTATCTATAAGTTCTGTAGGTGACGTTGGTGGAATATATGTATATGTTTTCGTGAATGTAGCTGCGTTGTCGACCATTGAACCGGCCATTATTTAGTATACTAGTTCACTTGGTGAAAAATGAAAAAAAAAAAAGACATTTACTAGTTACGGTGCACGGAGAGTGACTAATTCTAGATAACTCTTTTCACAGTGTTAATGATTTAATTTTATTACTGTAAAGGTAGGGGTTATCGAATAAGTCTCAACTGGCATGTATCATGTGCATTATTTTTATCGTAAATCTTAGGACGATGTTATGACTACGTATAAAAATTTTGTTTACATCAGGGTCGTTAATTACCATTTGTCTAGACAACATCATAATGTTATGACTATGTATAGACTATTCATCTTTTTATCAACATCATCATTTACTCGAAATTATTACGTTAGATTTCTATTACAAATAAATCTTAACGTATGTACAATATATTTAATTTCTCATTACCCGCTAAAATTATTTGTTATCAATATGTCATACCCTGATATATTTTTTTTAAATATATCTTATCATTTTACTATACTCGTTACATTTATTACCATCATTTCTATTTATCAACGCCATTATATAGAGAAAAAATTTGATAACGATAACGATAACGTTGTAGCAGTTATTGAGAGGGAGGGGGGGACCAGCAAGGACCAGCTATCTACTGTATACGTTAACGCTAATTGGGTAACAGGGGGAGGGGACGAGTCAGCGGCGGCGGCGGCGGCGGCGGAGGAGGACCAGTAAGGACCAGCCAAGAGAACAATGGATTTCCTTTGTCCCAGGATCTGCAAATATACTCTACTAATGTTGTTAATTGAATGAATTTTTTTTTCAGTGCGTTTGTCTAAAAAAAATTTTTATATATATATACACATTTCTGTGCAACAAAATTATGTAAAACCATTGATTAATAAATCAGCATTTTTTGATGATTTTCTTTCAGTGTTTTGCAGTGATGCAAGATCTTATGAATTCTACAAAGATTCGATAATCTATAAATCGGCTTTTGTTAGTGAATTATATAATCCAAAGACGAAAATATTAATAAAATATGAAAATAAACCTGTAAAATCCAACCGTATGGGTCATTATGTAAATAAAGAGTAAATATTATTTTGTTCGCATAACTTTTATGTATACTAAACTATAAAAATAAGAAAAACTGATTTTTACGAGTGTGAGGATGAGATTGTTAATTAAAAATTTAACGGTATAACATTTTTTTTTACAGAAAGCATGGTAATTTTTATTTAAATACGGAGGAAAAAAGTCCTTTCGATTTTCAGTGGTACATACCTAGAGGTTAATTGATAGTTAATAGTTGTTCAAAATTTGGAGCATAATAAAAAATTATATTTTCTAACAACGTATGTTGCTTTCAGTAACATATTATGATTTAAGAAACATATTAAATACAAAGTCGCTTGTAATTCTATTTCATATAAAAATTAATATATACTATATACTTGTGTAAATAATTTGTTATTTCTCCTTTTGTTTGTTTTACCATCTCTTTCATTTCCTAATTAATTGTACAGAAAAAAAAATCACACTAGTGGTATATTGCGTTTAGTAAATTCAATGGCGTACATTCAAACTTACCTTGGGGGAAGGGTAACAAAATATATCGATATTTTTTTTTTCGTTGCAAAGATAAATAACTGCTATAAATAGATACATATTTTATAGAACTTTTTAAACCAGCGGTTCCCAAACTGTGCACCGCGGTCTATGGTTCATAACAAATAATTTAAAATGTATAAAATTGTTTTTCCTTATTGTTTTCGTAAAAACTTTATAACAAATAATGTAATATTTTCTTTTGTATATTCGGATACTCTCATTTTAACCTTATAATATTTTTATATAACAATTATAATCATAATAATAATAATTTTTATTTATTTATTTTTTAAGTTTAACAATTCATCAATTTATACTTGAGTTATATTTTAATAAAATTTATAAAATTGATTATCAGATTTTTTTTTTCTGTCTAAAATGTTATTCACAGCTGGGCACCGTGACTAAATTTAGTCCTGTAGTATTAGGCAATTTAGATTCATGTCAAATGAAATATTAAAATAACTAAAATATACGCGTATTCATGTTGTAATAGAAAAATAGCCTATCATAACATTTTATTGTATAAAAATATAAATGTAAAACAACATTTTTTATACTACGTTCAAATTAGTATGTATTATTTTCACACTTTCATTAGTTTACGAAATATACCACACTAGATGATGATTATAATATAAAATATGAGGGCATTGCAAATTTACAAATTAGCGTGTAAGCAATATGTGTAATTAGATTAAGCTAAATATATATAAGAGAGAAGACAAAAACCAATAAAGGAGTTCTTCTATAGTGGTCGTGTGACTCGGCTACGATAGGAAGCTTGTTAACTTTTTTTTTTTAAGTGTTGCCTTAATTTCTATATGTATTTTTTGGTGTCTATATGCACAAGTCAATCGGCATATACGACAGTCCAAAAAAAGGCACCCACCGTGGAAATAAAAGTTTGGGAACCGCTGCTTAACAGTCTATTAAGTCAAAATGTCAAATAACTCATTTACTTCTCACTCTTTAGCCATCCTTATGTGGAATGCCAATGGATATACAAATCATAGAAATTAACTTATATTAACACTAACTGAAAAAAGAATAGACTTAATCTCTGAAACACATTTTACTACAAATACTAAATTTTCAATACCTGGTTATAATATAATCACCTCAAACCATCCAGATAACACCTCCCACGCTGGTGCCGCAATTATTATAAAATCCTCATTACTATATACCACCTTTCCTAATATACAAGAAAACTACCTGCAAGCTGCCATTTTGTCAATTAAATTAAATCACATTCCAATTACTATTGCTGCAACATACTGTCCACCCAAACACAAAATTACGCCACAACAGTACGAAAACTTTTTTAACTATTTAGGTCACTATTTTATATTCGGTGGTGACCTAAATGTCAAAAATCAATCCTGAGGCTGCCACACGTCTAACCCAAAAGGACGTACTTTACTCCAAATAGTTAATCGAAAAAATTATACCATATTAGCTCCCCCCGATCCAACTTACTGGCCAACGTCTATAAATAAACGCCCAGATATCTTAGACATATTTGTAGTAAATATCCCTACGAGATTACAAAATGTCATAAATAACTATTTAAAACTATGTTCAGACCATACTTCAGTCCTTCTATCTCTAGATGCTCAACCTCCCCTACGGTCTCGACAAGCTAGCCTTACGGATGGTATTACAGACTGGAATAAATTCCGTGAAATAATTGAACAGAAAATCAACCTAAAAACCCGACTTAAGTGTCCAAACGAACTTGAAAACGCTGTTCAACAGTTTACGGATATAATCCAAACAGCTGCTTGGAGTTCCACTGTTAAAAAACCGTGGAAAGCCCAAAACTCTTTCCCAATTCCTACTTATGTCCGTGAATTCATAGCAAAAAAAACGACGAGCCAGATCCCTTTGGCAACGCAACCGCCTCCCGTCTGATAAACAATCATTCAACAACCTTGCTTCTTCGCTCAAACGTATTTTAAAACAACTAAGAAATGATAATTTCAGTTCTTGGGTCTCTTCGCTTACATCGTAAAATTGTTCTCTGTGGAGAGCAACTCGTAGTTGTTTGAAACAAAAAACCACAAATTCCCCCCATAAAAAGATTAGATAATACTTGGTGCAAAACTGATGCAGAAAAGTGTGAACATTTTCGATCTCATTTGCTTCAAGTATTCCAACCCCATAATATTGTCAATAATGTATTTAAAGATCATATTGTGAACTTTCTTACTACCCCATTTCCACTTTATCTAGCACCGAAACCTATTTCGCCGAGTGAAATTCATTACTACTTAAAACTATTCCGCCCCAAAAAATCTCCCGGTTTGGACTTAATTACGTCAGAAGTAGCTCTGCAGCTACCCAAAAAAGCAATTATACACCTCACGCATATTTTAAACGCAATCATAAGACTATCCCATTTTCCTCTTCAATGGAAAACCGCTGTTATCATCCTAATTCTAAAACCAGGTAAAACTCCTGATACTCCGTGTTCATATCGACCGATAACTTTTCTACCTCTCTTCGGTAAACTTTGTGAAAAGTTAGTATTAAAACGGATTTCTCCTTTTATAAATAACGTATCAGTTATACCACAAACTCAATTTGGTTTTCGTGAACGACACTCAACCATTCACCAAATACACAGACTGACTGACTGCATATCTAGTTCCTTAGAAAAAAAATAATATTGCACAGCAGTCTTCCTTGATATAGCCCAGGCATTCGACAAAGTGTGGCATCCTGGTCTGTTGTATAAATTAAAAAAAAATTTACCTCTACCTTACTACCTATTTTACAAATCTTATCTTGAAGACCGTTATTTTGTGACCAAAATTGGATCAGAAATGTCGTCCTTAGCCCGAATATCTGCAGGGGTCCCACAAGGAGCCGTTTCATCTCCTACCCTTTACAACCTGTACTCAGCTGATCAACCGACAACCCCTTACACTTCAGTTGCAGATTTTGCCGATGATAAAATTATTTATTCCACACACAAAGATCCAATAATTGCTGGCATGAATCTACAAAACCACCTAGACCTCATGTCTTCTTGGTACGACAAGTGGAAAATAAAAATAAATCACGAAAAATCTACCCATCTAACTTTTACATTAAAACATGGTACTGTACCACCTATACATTTAAACAACCAAAATATTCCAAAATCCTCGAGCTCTCGTTATTTGGGCTTATTTCTAGATCAACGATTAACTTGGGCAGACCACATAAAAAAGAAAAAAATCTTCTTAAACTCTAGACGAAAATCGCTACAATTCTTACTCGGTAAACATTCTAAACTTAATATAAAAACAAAATTACTCCTATATAAAACTTTATTAATGCCCATTTGGATATACGGGATCCAATTATGGGGCGCAGCTAAAAAATCAAACACAAACAAAATTCAAATTTTCCAATCCACAACACTCCGTTTAATCACATATGACCCATTTTACGTTTCTAATCACACCCTCCATACAGATTTAAAAATGAATGCGATAGAAGAAACTGCCAAAATTTTTTATAAACGTTTCCGCTCCCGACTGTCAAACCACTCCAATCCATTCATCTCTGCTCTAGATTCCGACACCATTCCTGGTAACCCTCTTCGTCGACTGAAAAGAAAATGGTGTAGAGACTTAAATATCAATTAGCTAAATATATAAAGGTAAATTTAAATTCAACCTAATCATGTCATAAAGTGTCGCCATTAGGTGGCTGCTTTTATCATGTTATGTCAAGCTATAATACATATTACCGCATGTGTACTTATTGTAATAATTTATTTACAGATTGTACGCCTTAAAATATAAAAATATAAAAAAAAAAAAAGTTTACCAAAAAATTAGGTTAGATGTTTTGCTAATACCAGTGGCGCCGAAGTCCATGTTTATGTATGGCAGCTGCCATATATATAAACATTTGAGGGGGGGGGGTCCAGAGGAAAATAAAATGATGACAATTAATAGAAATAGGATCACAAATTATTAAGTAGTATTGCCCACTGCGAGTATTTGGTATTACATATACATTATTTCGTTGATCAATTAACACCAAATAGTTCATAAAAATACGATCATTACTGATTAGTAAGAACAGTAACAACTAATGGCGCATTTTGGATAGAACAAAAATAAAAATAAAAACCATCAACCAAAATAGACATTCGCCGACTGGCGACCACCCACTCCACTAACATACGTATATTACATTATTAGCGTCTATTATGTTATCAAAAATGCAACATTTAGTCCATTATAGTGTTTATAAATAGCTAAAAAATTCCTATAAATTATGATACACTATCGTTGAAAATCAACTGTACCTTCAGTTTAGTGTAATAACTAATAAGCCAGCTATAATTCAAAAAGACTGTGACATATATTTATATTATTTAATTGGTTTTATTATTTAACTTTTAAGAATTTTTAATTTTTAACCACTACTATTTAAAGTTAAAAATTATAATTGTCTAAGAATATTAAGTACAAATCAACCTTATAAAGTAATTTATTTAATACCAAAAACTATGAGTTCTGTTTGCAAATTTGATTGCGGGAAATTAAGTTCATCAATGAACGATAACAATTGGAATAGACATATTAACTCATGTAAAGTACGAAAATTTAAAAGAAACTCGCATGATATAAAATCGTTTTTTTCTGGAAACAAGAATAAAAAAAGCAAATTGATTCACCAAATTACTGCTGTAAAAAATAGTAAGTACCTACTTAATTTATTTAAATGTTTTATTTTGTTTTAAAATAAAAATACAGATATATTATAAATATGCATTATTTTAAATAATTTATACTGATCTTAATTATAATATTTAATATGATTAGTTTTTACTTATAAGTTCTGTACTACCAACTTATTGTACTATAACCTACCTATGTGGCTATGTTCTATTAGTTATTACCAGGGTTAGGATATGTATGCAACAGCATGATTTCTTATGCGACTTCTGAATATTGATTTTGTCAATAATGTCCACGAATCACCTCATGATGAGATAAATGGTGGTGTTTTTATTTTGCATGTTTTTGCAAAAAAGGAATTAACTCATTATTTTCTATAAATAGTTTGGTAAATATTAATAG
>NW_020273406.1:0-36281 GCF_003268045.1 Sipha flava
GATCCCGTGGCATTGAACAATATAATAATAATAATAATAATAATAATAATAATAATAATAATAATGTGTAAGGTCCTCTCAGAATATTCCATTGTGCGACCCTACGTGCAGACCCGACCCTGGCTAAGGGATTTATGCGGGCCGCCACATTCGTTACAACACCGTGTACACGCCTCATTCGATCCGGTGCACGGACACGTGCTACGAGTGCAAAATATATCCGTGAGCTTCGCTCGCGACTCGTCGTGTTTCGATTCCGTTTCCGAATCAACACGTGACGGTCAAACCGTGCAGCGTGATGTGAACAGAGAGAGAGAGAGAGAGAGAGAGGGATGTTAAGAAAATCGAACCGTAAGTGCTCACTGATTATAATATATCCGTGTACACGTTTACGTATATATTAAACGAGCGCGTAAAATATGTGTAGTGTAAAGGGTCAGCGGTGGCCGTGAGAGAGAGAGAGAGCGGTTAGTAAATCAATGGAAGCGACGAAGCGCGCGCGAGATGTACGTATAATAAGGCTCGTGGAATGGCTACGGCGGTGGCGGATAAGAAATATATCGTAGCAGTATAACGTATATAAATAACAAGAGTAAGATGGAGAAATGGTGGTGTGACGGAAGAAGAGAAATATATATATATATATATATAGAGAGAGAGAGAAACTCGGTATACTGTACGTGTGTACGCAGCAGCCGGTTCGGAGAGAGAGATGCGTCGGTGGGAGAAGAACGAAACTCACACAGAATCGCCGTCCGATCTCTTATATTATTATTACACACAAACGCATTCTACGTGCATGTACGTATATATGCGCCGCGTATAGTGGTCGTCGTAGTCGTCAGCAGCAGTTGAATGCCAACAAGACCAGTAATATACAAGGGGGAAATGACTGGATAGATGTATACAGCAGAAGAGAGAGAAAAAGAAATACGTACGCACACAAACGACTTTATATAATAAATAACAACTGAATCTGGTTCCGGGCACAATCGTGGGGATTTATACTATTTACATATAATAACGTACAAGGCGCACGTGAACGATACACACACACACACACGAAACACACATGCGCGCGCACACTGACACACTCTTATCTTGTCCTGCTCGCAACGCTGTCATCGTCGTCGTCGTCGTCCTTCGAGTTCAGGACTCGCACATCTCCGTATAATATACACATTTATCGTATGTACGGACAATGTGTCTACTACTATTACATAAATGTATAAAGAAATATGTTATACGTGCACGTACACGTAGTGTGTTTAAGGGATGGGTAGAATACGGTTTGTTGACCATTTGCAACTGTTAAGAAGTCGAAATCATAAATCTTGAGGTTTACATTATTTTTTTTTGTTTGGGCCGTTTATTGAGAAATATCTAGCGCTACCGTTTTGCATCAACTTGGATGGATTAATAATGCAATTTACATTCAAAGCGACTTTTTAAAATAGCGCCCGAATCTAAATGAATAGCAACACTAAAAGAATACTGCTACTCTACGGTGTGAAATCGTAACTTTTCTAAAAATTAAAATAAATCGTGTTATAAAACGTAGATTTATTTATAAATGTATACAAATATAAATAATTTCAGTAAAGTAAAAACGAAAAATCCAATCGTTTGATATTCGCGTGGCGTCCTAACACACTCTCTTGTCTGGATATAGCCTTTTGTGATAGTGAATAACTAATTATAATAATTGTAAATGATGATCGGTTCATTCGTCTTCCTGTGCCACCGGTATACAATACAAACAACCCGTGCGCAGCACATAAAGTCGTCACCGCCGTGCATAATTTTACTGCTTAAACTATCTATGCCCGATTAAAAATATATTTACGGTAAAAACATTATTTCGTTTGTACACGTTCTTGATGTACAATAAAGTATGTATGCATAACGCGTGCATTACGATGTCGTCATAATATATTATGTTATTATACGTTCCTCAAACGAAACTGGTTTTCGCGCGTAATTAAATATCATTTACCGCACCGCGACCGCGCAGCCGCCGCCGCGGTCGCCGACTGTAATTCACGAAAACGCTAAATAATATACATTTCGGCTTGGCGGACCGGAGAATCGGAATGTATATTTTACTGAAAATAATGACTTCATTTATTACGCATCGTGTCATGCGTAGTTGATTGTATTAAAACGTCCAGCCGAGTGTGTGTATCTTACCTATTGAGACAGACACACATTTTCCGTGCGCATTGCCGTCTGTTAAATACGGTCTATAAACGTGAGCGCGAGACAATACTCGAGTTGATTTGAATGTTTCAATCACACGTTCGGAAGAAATGAGAGAAAGACAACGAGAGATAGATAGATAGAGAGAGAGAGAGAGAGAGAGAGAGAGAGAGAGTTAGGAGCGGAAAAAGAGAAATAAGAACACCAAACAAACACGAGAATTTACGCATGGTAGGTAGGTAATAATTAGTTTAGACGCATGTAAACTTGTTGAAATATTATGTAAATTATCACGTCGTACGTATGTATTACCGTCAATAGGCAATACAGCGTACGCTACGGAATATATATGTACAGTAATTTACATAGAAGTGTGCGTTTGTTACAACAGTGGCGGCGTTTGTCAAACACGAGAGTAGCAGTTCCGTCGGAGTCGGGGACACGGTGCGTCTTTTAAAATACCGGAGCGTTTACGATTCCGTTTCTTGCATTTAATAATAATACACCTCTAATAATAATAATATTATGTTTACTTCTGCCGTGACCGACCGGGTCGACGTCTCTCTACCTACCAAATAAAAGACCAACGGTGATTCAGTAATAATAATACGTGTATTTTTGTACGCACGGTGTATATCGCGTCGTCTACGTTCGTATAATTTATATATTTGTATGTGCTCGCGCGCGTAAGTACAATGTTCCCACTGTTCGCTCTTTTGTTCCTACCACAGCGACCAGTCCTGCGCTGACGACGACGTATTCGATCCGCTCTACAACAATGGACCGTATTATACGAAAACGTCCGATTACTGCACACGTTTATTTATGCGTGTTGTGTACGTGTAATTTAGTGTGCCACGAGACGTTAATTAAGACGTATCCGCTATCTGTGCGCACCGATATATACGTCGACTAAGCTCGATTTCTAATCAACTCACCTACCCGGGATCGCTTGTTGCCCACGCGCACCGTATCACTCGTAAATAGTTTCGCCGAACGTACGTCGGCGGTCTAAGAACATCCGAAAAGATTACGGCATTCGATCAAGGACGAAAGCGTAATTCGAAGTAAAAACAATCGTCTCGCAACACGGTCGAATAGTGCGTTGTCTGATTGATCGAGTGGAAACGATACGATAGGAATCCCTTTATCCCTCTCCCACACGTCGCACTCGTAGTACGTAATAAACAAATATATTGCGTATCGAGATTCGTAGTCGTATACGCGCCGCCGAAGAACTGATCCGTTCGGGACTACAACTGGTCAACGACGTGGAAACAAGACGTTTGCCGATATTGCGTTTTAATGTTAGTCGCCATTTTTCGAAACGCGTAAAAATGTACAAAGATCGACTTTTACGTTTTTACGAAAATTAAAGTTTTTAAAATGACTATATCTTTGGTTAAACTATTTACTGGTGAGTAAAACTGTTTCGGTTTATCGATCGTTCCGATCGTGTCGACGCATTCGAACGCGTTTCGCGCATTACGATTATTTATTTTCAAGGGAGATTCCCTTGTAAACTTCACCTTACCCCGTTTTCGCCGCCAGAAAACGTAATCCATCACGCAACGTAATTTCCGAGCACCATTATCCGCGTCATTTTTTTTTTTTTTTTTTTATTACGTACCGTTGCGCACAACAGTACAATGTTCGTGCGCACGCTTAATATCCCCACGGGTCGACGCCGTTATCCGTCCGCGAACTCACGTGAAACATGTACGTTTTGTGTTTACACGGACTCGCACACGTACGCACATCTATACACGCGTATACTGCACACGTAACTCCGTCGGACGTCTCATTGCGCGCACCGAGTGCACAAGTATAATAACTCATGTATTATATTACCATACGATGTCTCCGGAGTGACTTATGTGCTTCCATTATTCATCATCAACGTTCGTTTGCGCCACGTAGGAGTGAACAATCATCCCGTACCGGTGTACCCGAGCTCGGCGTTGACCCCGCGTTGTAAATCGCGAGCGCCCGGCGGAGTTGCGCGCGCGGGCGCGATTATTTTCGTCGTCGTCGTATCCTGCTCGCCGTTATTCGCCGGAGCAGGGAGGAGGAGGGGGGGGGAATAATATATATTTTATACCTTTGCGCTGCGGACCACGAGCGTTTTATTAAAACGTATTGTACGGCGAGCGGTGGTGGTGCGCGGCTCGCGTGCACTCGACCGCGCGGGTGATAAATTGCCCGACCAGTTGTAAATCATTGTAGTCGCGCCGCCGACTCTTTCTCCGTCCGCGTGTTATACGCGCGCGCGTACGTTATACGCGCACGCACGACGCGACAACAATAACGGCAACGATAACGATACACCGTTTAAATTGGATCGATTCGTCGTCGAGGCGATGTTTTTCTTGTCCGTACCCGTACGAACACTGTTATCGATACGTGTGTTTACCGTTTGCACGGGTGTTCGTAACGCGCAGGGTCTTCGATATCCAACGTTTCGGATAAGCCCATCTAGTGTGGACCGAGCGTCGTGCGGGTGACCTCGGATCGGACGAAAAACGCCGGTTCGGGTGTTTTCGGGCCGTGAAAACCCAGAGAAATGCCCAGTGAAAACAATTTATACCCGTCCGGCGACCCAGCGATATTGTGCGCCGGGCGGTGCCGCGATCGCGCGCGCGTGATGGAGGAGGTGGCCCGACGGCGCGCCACGAGGGGGGCGCGTCCACCGTGTGGTGGCAACACGGCCGCGTGTCGGGCCCGTCCCCTTTCCGCGGCCTTCATGAAGACATTACCTCTCCGCACGTCGCGTACGCATACGTACATGTATGTGAAAAAATACCTTTACAGCGCAGTACCTCCTAATCATCGAAAAATCGTGACTCTGACCACGCGGGTACCGGTACACGCACACGTATGGACGAAAAGGATGGCGAGATGGGGAGAGGGGGATAAAGGGCGTACGCACTTACAGTACGTGTTGGTCGCGGCGATCGTGCGGTAAGGACGACGAGGACGGAGATAGAACACTCGCGCGACCTGAGAACCAGAGCGTGGTGTAATTGCACCGCGGTGATTGCGTCGAAAAGAAAATGTGGACTTACACGGTACCGCGTAAAAGGATACGGTATGCGTGCGCGTGTGTGAAATAATGTAGAGACGAACGAGCATCATCGCCGGCGGGGGAGGGGTAGGAGAGAAAAGGAATAACGATATCACGTAAAGCGGTCGTTTCGCCGCTGCCGATCCTGTTTTCGATTGGTTCGTCCGTGTTGATAATTTCATTTCCTGCGCTCGTACACGTACACATCTCGTATTATTATATTGTACGGCGCAGTATCCAATAAATACCATTCTAGTTTACGTATATATATATATGTGTGCGTGTGTGTTTGTAAACGCATAATGTCCGTACAACAAGTCTATACGAATTCAGTTAGTAAGGAAGAGTGAGAGAGAGAGAGAGAGAGAGAAAGAGATGTACAACGTGAGCTACCTTCGTGACGTCACTAATACGCGTCGTCCGTCTCACTCCGTTCGCGTCTTGGTCGTCGCCGTACACCTGGGTGGTCCGTCGTAGCCGCGGTAACCGCGCGCACCGGCTTCAGTCGACGGTTCGGTTTTGTGTCGGGATGTGCGCGTCGTACTCGTCGTTCTTCCCGTCCCGGTCGTCGCCGTCGCGTTCCCACCGCACGGTATTTCGGTATCGGATCACGTAGTTCTCTCGCGGTGCACGAAGACAGCTCGCCCCGGAACCGTGTCGAAGATTTGCTACCCCGAAGCACTGAGGAGTTCGTCGTCGGCCGCCGCTGCTGCCATGCGCCGTCGGAAGGTTCGTATACGCGCGACCCAAAGGATCACCAAAGGATCCGCGACAAGGCACCGCGCCGCCCCGGCCCGACGACGAGTTCGCCGACAAGCGATTTTTCGTGACCGGTACACGGCGCTATCCCCGTATTGTCCGCTCCGTTGTTCTCGCTCTGCCTTCCGACTTATTCTTATCTTTAAAATCCACGTTCAGCGCGCCCGACACCTGTTGCGTTACCGGAGACACACGTGTTTCCGTTGGCCGCAAGCGCTTGTCCGTCAGGCACGCGAAGCAGCATTCGCAACGTCCCGTCGTACGGATCGCTGTCCTGTTCCTGTGACCGTGCGAGCAAGCACACCGCCTAGAAGGCAACGGTGTTCTCTCGAAACTAACCCAGTTATTGTTTGCTTTTCGTATGATGATGAAATTCTCGTCTTCGTCGATCCGAAACAAAAACGGCACGATAATATTTCCGCGCGCGCTCCGTGATCACCCGAATAATAATAGGTCTGGACGGATTCCAGCAACAATGGCGTTACTCTGTCACGATAATTTGCGTCACAATTAGTGTTTTCGTTGATTTTTACGTCATCGGGAAAAATGACTATAACTATCTTTTTTCGTTTCTCGCACTTTATTGATATTTCCACGAAACTTGGCAGCTGCCAACAAGAAAGTCACGTTCGAAAAAATAAATAAATAAATAAACGAATAAACTATTAAAATAGTTGTCATAAAAAATAAGAATAATAAAAGCGTAAGTGACCAATCAACGATATCGAAGCCCTATTATATATACATGTATATGTGTCACATTCGGCGTAATATGTCTAAAGATATTGTGCGTGCGTGCGTGGATGTGTGTTTAAAGGAGGAACATTCATAACATAAAATATGTTGTTGTTGAATGGTACACCTGATTTTTTTTTTTTATTGTCGAGTTCACACGGGGTATACACATTTTTATAAAGACTCGGCAAAAGGGAGTTCAAAAATATGTGGACGTCGAGAGAAAAAGAATGAAAAACTAAGAGGCCGAAAGAGAGAACAAGTCTCAATACACCAGCAGGATAGAAGAGGGGAACAAAAAAAAAAAAAAAGGACAGCAAGAATTCAAAATTCAACGTCCTGCTGTTTGATTCTAAGAAATTCACGGTCAGTCGCATTCCATCACTGGCATTATAATCGAAATGTGTGTTTATCTGTGATCTAACAAATTGAATGCACGCCTAAACCGATCATGCGTCCATCGTCCAGTACTGTATACATATAAATATATTTATTTATATTATGAATATACTTTTATATTATAATAAATATGTACGCGCTTGACGAAGAAACCGTAAACGATTTTTATTTTTTTCCAGATTTTGTTTGCGTTCTTGGTATTCGAACGCCCAATTTTCTTTTTCCCCCGTTGCATCCATTGAATTATTCAATATTATTCAATTTAACGCTATACAATCATATTAATTAACTTGTCTACATTATACGCTCGTCGTGGACGCGGTCATAAACGATATTTTATTATTAAATTGTACGCAGTGCGGGTGTTGCTTTAGCAGCAAATCAGTACGCAACGACGGGTGAGAAGATAAAGATGGCTGTGCTGCGAAAGAATAATAGAAAAAAAAATATATATAACACCTAGGGCTTATTTAATAACAATAAACAACGATTATCATTTTTATTATTATTATACGTCGTGTCTTTGAATAATGCAGTGTCGAGTCTTAGGTCCGTTGACCGTGCGCGCGAACTGGTCACGAACTCGGATTCATAATTGAAAGATTAAACCGGCCGTCCAGGCTCTGCGTGAATTAAGCGATTATCATTTAAATTTAATTTTCGCAACGTAATAATATTATAATAACAACGGGTGGGAAAAAAATCGCTACACTAAAAAACTACCGATATCGAATTATATATTATTAAAACGCGCGGTGTCAGCGGATCTGATAAAATGACAAATTATCAAATTAACGCCATGCCACCATAAGACGGAAGCTACACTACGAAGTGTATGTCGTCCTTTATACTGTAATTAAAATGACAAAGTCGTCTCGAAGCTTAAGCGTGTGTAGTGCACACGAATACACACATACACACGCACTATATTATATTATTATAATTTATATATATATATATATATATATAAGTAGTTGGCAACGTGTTCAACTACTAGGAACAGGCGAGAAAATAAATAACATATTACGATGAAAAGGCTGTCCCGGAAATAGTTCACAGGATGCCAATTGTGTATATACGCTCGAGTTTGTGGGTACGTGTGCATGCATGTGTGCGTATTCTGGTATACTCTTCTATGGTACGCCGCCGACATCTGAAAATAGTGTCGTAAATCAACAGCTCACTGCCGTCGCGCACATGGCCAATCGTTAAAATAAGACTCTCTTTTCAAAAAGGACAACACTGTGACTTGTCCAGGAATTTTTACAGCGCCGCTAGTGCTTCTCTTCCCCCCAGGTTGTCAGCCGACATGATTCGTTTATCACCGAACACGTTTTTTGATATACAACAACTGTTGCTGCTGCCGCTGCTGCTCCGGTCTATCGGGCTTCTCGTTTTGATTTTTATTTATTTATTTATTTTTTTTTTTTTTGGCCAACTGCTCGAGTTATATGATCGCGTTACCCTCACAAGTTATCACCACAAGTGACATATTTACGAATTCTCATGCTCGTAAAAGCTTATTCTTTTTTTTTTTTTTTTGGATTAACAATGGGTACTGATGTAAAATTCGAAAAAATATCGTCAGAACGAATATTGAACCAACGAAGAAACGCGCAGACGTACCCGTACAGACGTAATACAACATCTCGACGGATAAAGTTGACGGTTGCCGTGGAGCGCAGTAATTGGTTATTATATTTTTAACGCGATATCAATCGACGAGCATACTTGCCGAAGCGTATCGATAAAACGGTCTCGGAACTACGGTATCGTGTACCCGCAGGAGGCAACTCTGAACAAATGTATTATTGCGAACGGAACGTTAATGTATGCGTACGGTTTGTGTGCACGCGGTAGGCACTTTACGCGTACGAGCATAACGCGTGATTTCGTTTGAAGACGCGCAAACGCGTTGCAGTAAAACCAATGCTTTCGTGTTGTTCAACGTTTATGGCATCGTTTGCATTAGTATCAGCGCTCTAAGGAACTCTTGTTGTTGTTTACCACCAGAAATTAATTACCGTTCCGTGTCTATAGCCGTAATCTCGACTTACGATCGTCCGGGCCTGGGATTCCTTATATTGTTCCGGAAACAATGCCGACAAACTTGCATCCTACAGCAGGCAGGCGCATGGTATACCCACGTTACGCGCACTCCGACCTTTTTGCCGTACTCGTCACGCACAACGTATGAACAAAATAAGTCGTTATCGAACACGACAAATAGCTGTGACAATTGGCGACGGTTAATTTTTTTTGGCACTCGTAACGACGACTCGGCTCTCGGTCCAATGCGCGAAAACTCGGTGGAAACGCGTGCGTTTCGGACAAATTGTGCATTGGCTCTTGGCTCCGGGATCGAAAATAATAACGTTTTTTAGTGTCTCCGCGCGGATCCTCCGAACACTCCTCGTCGACGCGCTATTTTAAATTTTTAAATAACCGCAGCCGTCGTGCTCCTCTTCCCGACGAACGCCCATGTAGCGTTAGGTATCATGTTTTATGGGGCCTGCGAGGTTTATGGCTTTATTTCGTGAGCTGTTTATTCTCAACGGAAGTCGGACGGCGTTCCGTAACCGGCCCCCGCGCCAATAGTTTTACAAATACGAGATTCTAACAATTATCCGTGTAATGTATTTATAGCCATATGTGTTTCGCTTGTTTACAGCTTGGTCGGCAGTTGCGGTGTCGGAGGATCAGGTGACTTGGTGTCGCGGAGGGGGGCGGGTGGCGTCCTGCCGCCGCACCATCCGCACCCCCATCCCGCCGATTTCCCTCACCCGCTTCGCTTCAACTGTATGGATATCTGTTCGTCGTTCACGACAGTCGGTTCCCTGAGTAAGTGTACACACGTGACGATAAACAATAACCATGCGTGCGTAACCACAGGTTTGTACGGTTAACCGTCGGACAGCCGTGTACAGTGCTGTACGACGACCGTCAGGCACGGCACTAGAATTTTTTTCCAGAGGGGGGGGGCACAGTGAGTAGAATATTTTTTTTACACGGGGTAAACGAATACTTAGGTTATTCAAATAAAATATGAATATTTTCGTATCGCGTATATCATAACTATTATTATTTTTGTAACGTACGAACAAATGGTAATAAATCGTAAGTTAATATATACAATTCGGAGTCTATCTGAAAACTTAAAACCCATATCTTCGAAAATACGAAAGTATTTACATAAATTATTACATATATTTTTTTGATGTAGCTCTTTTAAAAATAATATTTAATGACTTTACTAAAGCATACATATTTTTCAGTGAAGGGGGGCTGGAAAGGGAGCTAAATGGTTTTTGAGAGGATAGAGTCCCCCCTCCTTCTTGGCAACTGTGTGAAAAACGTACGTATTATTATGGTGTCCAGCGTCGTTTGTCGATCGGTTGATATTTACGAGCTGTCGTCATTTTTACGCCGTCCCAATGTTGAACTTGTTCACATTTAATATATTGTCCAATTCTCCTAAAAAATTGTACACATCGTTTCCATAAGTATTCAAACTAATTTAGGTTGTTTAATGAACAAATGTTCAAAGTTAACTTTTAAGGACCCTCTTGATATTTATACGTCACTGGAAATCGAACGCGAAACGATAACGTTATCAAATACCCAATAGTGATATGTCCTGCACTAGCAGGATACTGTTGCTCCGCGGGCGAACACCACCCGAGTCGCACGTCCATTGTTGGCCAATAACGCCACGTAGTCCGTACAAACCTGCGCGCACGAGAACTACTGCTGTCCCGCGCACTAATCGTCCAGGAAACTTTTAGGTTCGGGGCTATGTAGTCCGTTAGCGCAGAGCTTCTCGCGCCAAGGGAAGAAACGGGCACTGTCCGTGTCACCGTCCCCGGACCTGGAACTCCATGGCCGCATCCGGTCCTCACCGAGCGCCCTTTACTCGGCCGCCGCGGCGTACGGGGCTTCGTGTTCAAGGAGCTCCAGCACGTCCGGCTCGTACGGCCATCTGAACCCGTTGGCTTTCACCATGCAACACCACCCGTCCGTCATATCGCCGCAGGTCCAGCAGCTGCTGCGGTCCGCCAGCGGTCTGCACTTGCCCTGGCACAACGCCGCCTCGATGCCGTCCGCAGCCCATCATGCGTCGTACAACATGCACATGTTGCCCGTGCACCCGCAGGACACCTCGCAGGCAAGTCGCTTTTATCGCCTGCGCACCGCGAACCGAATATTAAATCCTTACCGCGCGTTTACGTTCACAGATGTTGGCTAACGATATGTGCAAACCAAAACACGAACGGTCCAAATCGAAGTCGGGATCGAGTTCTAAGAAGACGTCCCAGAAGCTGTGCGAGGACTCCAAACAGAACTCGCCCGAATCGATCAGCGATCTCAAGGGTGAACCGGATTTCATCGAGACCAACTGTCACTGGAAACACTGCACTTTAGAATTCCAGACCCAAGCTATGCTCGTACAAGTACGATATTTTCTGATCTAATTTTGACCTTACATACGTGAGCACGCGTTTGTAAACACACACACACATCGATTACATTTTTATTAATATATATATATATATACGCTCGAAGCGATTTAATTACCTGTGTCGTCATCATCAAAACACTAATACGCTTATATTATTCCCATTGTGATGACTATGAATTAAATTATTATACTCTTTTATTTCACAGCATATAGTTAATGATCACATTCAGGCGAATAAAAAGTCATTTGTATGCCAGTGGCAGGATTGTTCTAGAGACGAGAAGCCGTTCAAAGCTCAGTACATGCTTGTGGTTCACATGCGGAGACATACTGGGGAGAAACCTCACAAATGCACGGTAATTTATTTATTTTTTTGGCGTTGTGTCCCATGATCATATAGTTTGAACTTGTATGCGTTCGTGTTTTACCGAGTTAATTGCTCTGTTACCAAACTATTGATCTTACTGTTAAGGCTTTGTAATGTAAATATAAACAATAACTAAACGAAACTAATTTCGAGAAAATATTTTAATCACATAAAAAATGAATTAATAATTATTTGTACAACGTTATAGTTTGAAAATTGCACCAAAGCTTATTCAAGGCTGGAAAACCTAAAAACTCATCTCAGATCTCATACTGGCGAAAAGCCATACACATGTGAACATCCTGGTTGCAGTAAGGCCTTTAGCAATGCTTCGGATAGAGCAAAACATCAAAATCGTACTCATTCTAGTGAGGTAGTTATAACTTTAAATTATTTATTTTACGCGGAAATGTTTAATGCGCTCAAAAAACAATATGAATTACTTAAAATATCACCGCGTATTTTATTAATGAATTATAACTATTAAGTTTGCAAGGGATAATAAATAGTATTTTTCATAGCACATGCAAATAATATTTTACTTTTCATAATTAAATATATTAACAATAATATAATATGTATCTAATGTATCGCTTGATTTGTGTTTGCAATCAGTTGGGAAAAATTTAATAGGTGAGAAAAGGTTATGAGATATCGTTCACTAGAATATTATTAACATACATATTGTTATTATTTTGTTTATCAGAAACCGTATGTATGCAAAGCTCCGGGTTGTACGAAACGTTACACAGATCCCAGTTCCTTGCGTAAACACGTCAAGACAGTTCACGGAGCGGATTTTTACGCTCACAAACGACACAAAGGAAATGGCGATAACAGCCGCGGAGGAGGAAGTAGTGGCGGTGGCGGAGGAAGTGGTGGAGGTACAGGTGCCGATGATGCCTCGCCGTACAGAAGCGATGAAATGCCGATGAGTGCCAAAACCGTTAGTGTGTCTAGTCCGAGCATAAAATCCGAAGTACGTATTCCAAAAATAAATCGAATTTCATAGCGCTTATATTTGATTTATTTATAATCCATACTCGACTTCCGTAGGAAACTAATTCTCCGGGTCAGCAACCCAGTCCCATGAGCGTACCGTATACCAATAGGATGTTTCACGACGAGCCGATTAGTGACAGCAATCATAGTGCAGACGCTTTGGATGATAATTGGATGGAAGACGGACAAGAAGCCGATGTGAGTCTATTTCGCTGTGCCCATTCGACAATGGGCTTTGATTGTTTTTCATCAGCGCCGATATTAATCCAATGCGTTTTCACACAGTTGTTTGATCTCATCCCAATGCAGTCCGACGTCGGTAGTATGGTGACTTCGGCACCGATGGTTCGAAGAATGCGTCGATTCGTGCCTCATGCCGGATTGAAGCATGCAGCCAGTGAACTGTCGCCAATGCCAGACTTAAGTCCTGGCCACGGCGGTAGTTCTGGTATACAAGAATTGAACAAGCGACTGACCGACATGAAAATGGTGTCCAATCAAGAAACTATACGGAGAGAAAGTACCTTTAGTAATTACTGGAGCATGAAGTCTGACCACAGTCGCAGGAACAGCCAAGTAAGTTGGCCGGCTCTGATAAGGATTTGTCTGAACAGCAAATGCGTATAATGAAAAATTACTTTTCGCAGGTACCTTCCGAGCATCATAGACTAAGTAATGCCTCGTCCCTGTACGATCCAATATCCGTGGATTACTCACCTAGTCAAGCGAACACAGCTATGGGACCTGATATCGACGTAATTATATTCACATATTACACACTCGTATTGTTGAAAGTTGTCGAAATCGATCACACGTTTTAAACGAAATGTTTTATCGTTTCCCAGGCGTTTTCCGAGAGCGGAGAGTGCGGTAGACAGATGCCGGAAAGCGCTAAAATGTCTAGACCACAAGACCACCGAGCGGGAGGCGTGCACCATCCGAACTCGAATATCAACCTCGACGAGGTGGGCGAAGGCGAATCGTTGGAAAGCAAAATGGTGTTGCCGGACGATTTCGACGACGTCATCAAGGACATGGTAAGTTTGGAAATCTCTCGGCTCGTTGCTCGACGAGACCGTGCCGTTTCGCTAACGGTTTTGTCTTCCGGTCCGCAGATAAGCGAGAAGATCGACAGTTACGATCTGGGCGCGTTCGACGCGGAGAAAACCATCAACGAACTGACCGAGTCCGCCTTGGAGCACATTCCCACGTTGACGTCGCCGATCATGGCCGATCACGCGATCGCCGCCGGCCTGGCCAGTCCTCAGGTGCTGGTGACGCCTCCGCCCGCGGTCGCGGTGCCTCCACCGGCGCCGCCGCCCGGCGACGACAGGCCCAAGGCGGTGACCAACCACCGGAACATGCGCAGCAACAGTTTGCCGGTCAACTGGCAAGGGCACGAGCACCAGGCGCAGGACGTGCCGCGGTCCGCGTACCACGGTCAGTTCCAAAACCAAAGATCGTACCAGGCGAACGCGGCCGCGATGCAACAACTCGTCAACAACAACAACAACAACAGCAACAGCAACAACTTGAACTGCACGGCCGCCGTGCAGCAGAGGCACAACGGCGGACGGTACTCGTACTCGTCGCACCAAGATTTCGTCAACTACAACAACTACGCGAACTTCCGACCGAACGACTACCAGACGAAGAACAGTGGCCAACAGCAGTACGTCGCGGCCAACGGCAATCAGTTCCACGGCAGCGGTTACTACGGCAACCACGATCACCAAACGTACCAGAGGTGCCAGAGGACCGGCAACAACAACAACAACAACAACAACAACAATAACAACAACAACAACAACAACAATGAAGACGGTGGCGGGCAGACGGCGGCTGCGGCGGTGGTGGCGGCGCACGGCATGGCGTACAACAATTACTACGGGTGCAGCAACCAGCAGTGCGGCCAGCACCAGCAGCAGCAGCAGCAACAGCAACAGCAGCAGCACGGCTACTACAACGGCTATCAGGGCAGCAGCAACAAGTTCGGTGGGTACACGAGGCCGTCCAACGCACCGATGCACCACCACCACCACCACCATCACCACCAGCAGGACCACCACCAGCAACAGTACTATGTGGACCTGGACAGGAAACAGGAGGGCGAAGCGGCGGTGGCGACGGGTCCAATGGAGGACAATTCGTTCCGGTCTCCCCAAGGGCCGCACGCGTTTGACGGCAGCAACAACATGGTGCTTAAAGACATGTCCACCTCGTTGAGTTCGTTGTACGACGAGAACACGTTTTTCCAAATGTCCACCACTGTGTTCTCCGAATCGTAGCGCTACTGTCCGTCACTTTAGGATAAAAGCGAAAAAAAAAAATTTAAAAAAAAATACAAACTATAGTTACCACTCGGTTTCAGTGCGTTGAACAAGTGCCCTCCACCGACCCCTCACGTTGACGCGTCGATCATATTGTAATTTTGTATTTGTATTTATATTTGTAATTTTTTTTCTTTTGTTTTTTTTTTTTTTTACTGGTCATTAATAATAAATCATCATTGAACTGGATTTTATAAGAGTATATTTTTCCACGAGAAATACAATTATTTTTTATTGTTTTGAATACTATTTCTATGTAAAAATAAAATAATCAATGTAAATCCGTAGGATTCAATTTATGTATATTAAAAACGTGTTAAAATTCATAATTTTATTTATTCACATATAAGTCTGTATTTAACTTAATATTTTTGTTATAAATGTGATCTTCATTTTAAGACTTATTTATTTATTTATTTTTTTTTTTTTTTTTGTTAAAATGAAATCATAACTTTCTGTATGCTTGATTAAGATAGTGTAATTTTTTTAATTAAAAAATGTTATATTTAATACTATGTTAAGTGTTATAACTGAATCTCAGAGACTCGATAGATACAAAAAATTGTTAGTATTTCTATACACATACTAGATAATATTAGTACATCATGCCATATATTATAATACAAAAAATATTCTACAATATCTATTTGAAATAATTTTAATTGTGTTTTATATTTAAAGATAAAATAATTCTGACACATGAAATCCGTGGTACGTGGACTAATAGTCGTTTCTCTAAATATTTAATAACTGATAAGTTAACGTTCCGAATGAAGATAGAATTCAATTTCGCTTGGTTAAATAAACATTTTCAAATATTGTAGGCCAAGAAATATAACACGAACATTTGTTAATAAATAAATTACCATGTTTTACTTTTCTTGTAACGATTTGCAAGGGTCGACTACCTTCCGTTTTTTTCGTCTCCAAAAATTAATACAAATAATGGCAATGAATTGATAAAAAATATATATATATCATAACTAAAAAGGAAGAACATTGAATATTATACAAGTTAATTGAGAAAACTAAATGTTTTTATTTGTTGTATACAAATGTGTTACTCAAATATAATTAGAAAAAGATAAATCGTAACTTTTCATCCCACCGTAATACCTGGACATCCAACTCCTGAAAACATCCAACGCTTAGACTGATTATGATTTATGTTTAGCATCTATAATAATTATATAATATATAATATTATAATTATTATATTAAATTATTTAATAAAGAATTAGGTAACCGTATCACACTATATCATATCAGATTACTCTATAGGTTCTATAAGTATATCATTTAGTTTCGAACCAATTGATCCTCTGTTAGAGTGTAACCATGATAATTAAATGTTCTTTAATGCAACTAATGTTGCGGGTACTTTGAAACGTAGGCGAATTGAAATTATTAATAAAATCGTTAAAATAGAAGAATCAAATATTGTTTTAATCAAGTACCTATAGAAGATAGTAATGGCTATATTTTATTCGTAAAATATTTTTTTTCAAGAATACGTTCAGGGGCCATTTAATTAAGATTAGCACTTGAAATTAAACGGTCAATAGAAGGTGGGAATAATATAAGAAAGTTACTTACGATTGTTTTATATTTGAATATACACCGGCAAGATAAAGAAAAACATAAAACATCAAAGATTTTTCAGCCTATTGAGAGTCGTTTATGAATTCACTGCTTGAAAAATACGTGGTGGGCTGTGATTGAATAAATATCATTTGCGAGCACTATTAAAGAGAGAAACGCTTGTCAGTAATATTGCATTGTTTTTTTTTTTTTATATTTGTACATATGCGAAGTAGAAAATGAAAATAACGAATCGGCAGAAATGCCTCAGACGATGAAACATCAAACAAAATTTGGGCTATTTGAGACAACTCAAAATGTTTTTGTGGACGAATTTGGATGATGTCCATATTCTAATATGTTTTGGTCACCGCGTTAGAAAAAATTAATCGGGAGGATCATGACCAGGTAAAGAAGAATTATAAAGAATTTTTGGTAACACTCATTTATTATTACAGTAATCCCTCGTTATCCGCGGTTGGGTCCACGATAACATATTATTAATGCGATTGCGATTACGTTTTACCGATATTACACGAACACTGTAGAAATTTATTTTTGACAATAATTGTAGATAATTGTTGTTATATCGCTATAGGTATAACACATATACATTATACATACTTATACTTATTGCTAATAAACCACAAAAGGTTACCTGCACATGCATGATTAATCAATTGCTCAGTTATTAATTGATTAATAATTGATTTTTAAAATTGAAAAAAATTAAACCTAACCTCCCTTTTTACATTGATTTATGGTCTCGTTATCCTCAGGTTATCCTCGTGCAGGTTTGCTCATAGGCGGACATTTGGTTGAATTTTATTTTGGGGGGGGGGACTATAATAATTCAATGTAATACAACCCACAAGGGCTTCACCCCCACACCCCCTTCCCATACACAAGTAAAACTTATTACCATTAAAAATATAGATATGTTTAAATTGTATTAAAAAAACACTAAATAAAGTATATTCAAAAATAATTAATATTTTATTTTAAAAACAAATAACTATTTGTGTTAGCAACGATACTCAAAATATCATCGCTTTTTATATTTTTCGATATATAGTATTGACAGATTGCTGAACCTATCTTGAACCAACAATGTCCTTAACCAAGTTTTTATTTTTTTCATTGCACTGAAAATTCTTTCTCAAGTAGCCAAACTATGTAATTGGTATTTGATATTGTTAATGGTTAATAGTTTTTATTATTTCTTATTTTACGATTTTCAAAAAAAAAAAAAAAATGAACAAATAATTATAAATAAATTATAAAAACAACGAATAAAATTTCTAACAAAGTTTCGATTTTTTGAGGGAGGGGCTATTAAAATAATTGGGGGGTCTAAATTTGTGGATAATTTGACACTTTTAAATTATTATATATTTGAATTATAAATTGTTTGTAATAATATTAATATTTATTTACAATTAAATGTTCCAGTAATACTAAGTAATACAAAGTTTATAAACGGCGTTTTAAATAGGCAATTGTGATACATGTATGTTCGCCAACATTTCTATGTCGCATTGTTACAAAATTATTTATTCTTCTTCTTCTTTTTCTTGTTTTGGGTTAAACGGTCACTAGGACCATCCCGTCTCACAATCAATTCTCCAGTCGTCTCTATTCATCGCTAAATTCTTCCAGCTTAATCCTCAGGGTAATTTGGTCCTCCAGGTTGGAAGTTTAGCGCAGAGTTAGTCAATATCCTGCCTAGTAAAACAACCTTTGTTCAGGACTCAAACACAAAGTCTCGGGATAGATTATTTGGTAAAAATACTAGAAATAAATAAATAAATAATTTATTATAATTAAAAAATATCTTCTATTCTTTGTTTTCAGTCGTATAAATGTAATATTGACCAATACATTTTTCGTCCACCAAAGAGCTAGATTTCGAGGAGGAATATTATGTATTTGAATGTCGTTTAATATAAAGAAATAGGACAGAGGCGGTCAGACTTTTTCCGGCCACGATCTACTAAAAATATACTTCACCTTAGAAGATCGACTTTTTTGGAAAATTATTTTTATTATTAAATAATTATAATTATTAAGAAACATACTTGCTTAACATGTATATAAACATACATAAAGTATTATAAACTAATTACTATAAGTAATATAAAATACAGATAAAACTTATCGACAATTTGTTCATAACCACCACGATTAATTGTCGTGCTCGTGGCCTAAAAATAAATTCTAACATGATCGACTTTGAAATTGTCCACAATCGACCATTTGGCCGTTCCTGAAATAGGGCATGATCATGAAATAATAATTAAAACTAAATTGGTGAACCCAAGTGCACCGTAATATGAATTATCGATTCCAATAAATAAATAAAAATGAATTATTATAAATATGACAATGGACAATGAACTAATAGAGGTTTCAAAGTTGGCTTGAATTATAAATTCTTATACGTAACTTTCTATTGACAATGCAGCAGATTAAAATAATACAAACACAGGGTTTGTCTCGGAGTAACGGTGATACATAATAGATACATTGTTTGTTTTATGCATTCGACGTTAATGGTCTAATTGTTGAAAATAAGATTGAATCACATGTACTAAACAATTGGCAGTGATAGAAAATGGAGAAAATGGAAGAAATTTCGAAGAATTAAAACAAATCTAGAAAAATTCAAGTATGTGCTCTTTACTCACTCTTATTGAAAATTGGAATAATTGTTTGAATCGCCATTTTTGTAAGATTTACTTATTGATGACATCAAAATTAAAAATAATAAAATGCTGTCTTAACATTTTCTTTTCTCGTAAACTATCGGTATAATTGTAATTAAAATTAAATCTATTGAGCTTTTAGTAAAGATATGAAAAATAAATAATTTTCAATTGAGTATATATATGAGTTAATTACAAAATTAATACTATACGTATATGCTGCACAACCGTCATAAAATGTCAACTTGCAAATATATAGCACAAAACATCGAATCATAAATTGGTTAACTTTTTCGTTAGTATGGTATTCAATAAATAATCAATTAAATCGTTTACATTTAAAATTAGAGAATATATTTGTTTTCAGTCATTGAATTACGTATATAAACACGGATTTGCACCCGAACGTAACCCGAAATTCGAATCAACCCAAATAAATGGTTTAACCTAAAACCCGTATATTTATAACTGATTGAATGAATATGAAACCCGAATTATCGGAAACTTGTATGAAATATTCGGGTTAATCCAAAACCCGAATTATTAAATCGTTGTATTAACTATATAGTAGTAAGTAATAAACGAGAATTTTTTCCAGTAAAAAAATTACAGATTAATGGTAAGTACTAATTTAATATAATTTCTTTTTCATTTTATTTACTTAAAAATTAAAATTAGGTTACTACATCAAATTGGCATAGAAAATCTCAGTAAATTAATATGTTACATGGGTTTTTTTTTAAAAATCGAACTAACTGGAATTAATCCAAATAAATTTACATTTAACCAGAAAAGTTCATTAACCTGAAATGTCCGATTTCTATAACTGCAATTTTTTTTTCAACACCCAAAACTTGAATAAATAATTCCGGTTCAAAGCCCCGATTATAAATTTAATGATAATTATAGCGTCGATTTATATTATGCATCAAAAACCAACCAAATATGTGCTAGAAAATCTTTAATATGCACTAGTAAATGGACTAATGTGATAGAATATGTATTAAAAAAAATATATATATATATGAACTCAAAGTTTAGCAATCAAAAAAAATTTAAATAATCAACATTTAATTAAAATAATACATAAAAAAAATTACATTTAAAATTATACAACCCTAATGTAAATACATTTTTTTCTTCTTCAATTTTAAGAAATTTACTAATCAAAATCACTATAAAAATATATCCTTAAAAAAAATTTTCTTTTCTAAATACATATTGTATAACATGAGAATCGTTTTAATTATATTTTTAAAAACCATTGATTGGCATTTGTCAGTCAAAACATTTTTATATCTTGAATATTATCTTTTTACATTTAAAAAAGTAATAGGTGCGTATTTAAAAAAGGTGTCATTTAGTTTTGGAGATAAATCTTTGCTGGTTTGAATCGATTCACTTTCGCTGTTTAAAAATTTTAATATTTTAGTATGTCGTAATCTTTATTTTTTTGATGACACTTTTCTATGTTTTTCACAAATAGATTTATCCCTTATATTAAAATATCTAGTAAATATTTAAAAAATATCAAAAAAAAAAAAAATAAAAAAAAATAAAAATAAAAACAAAACAAAAAATATACATCGAAGTATGCAAAAATATGCACTAAACAAATGTAATTGTTTAAATTGTTGTAACATAAAAAAAAATATATATATATATACTAACTTAGCATATGATACGACCAAACAGAAAAATATATATAAATGCGTATAAATCCGCGCTCTAATGATAATAGGGTTACATAATTCCACTATAGTCGCACACACCACTCAAGTCGACTGCAACTAACACTCGTTACAGCTCTCTGTGGTTCGCGTGCTCGCGTTTCGAGAAGTCTACCGGAGAGATTATTGTTAAAAATTCGCGACAACAACGAGGCGGAAGAATGTATTTCGAAATTTTAATTTTTAAATGCGAAAAAATATCTTCCGCGTACAGTTGCGTAAAATCAGATCTGACTTTAAGCGTACGCGTTGACGTGTGCAGCGCACGTTGATAACGATCGACGATTTCCGTTCCATAGTAATTTTTATTTTGTTTCATCGTTTAAATCGACGAATCGAGAATTTTTTTTTCGATGCAAACCTGTTGTACGAACGTGTTGTATAGAGGATCGCACACATGTATATCATATGGGTTGTTACGTACGACTGGGATTTGAATAATAAACTAGTCACAGCGACGGCCTTCAAACCGACATGCGCGTGTACGTATATTATAATAATAATTAATATTTTTCTTCAACCGTCAAAGGATTTGCATGCAAACGTAATTCATATTCGATCCGCCTGTTGTCGGTCTTATCGTTCGCTTTTTTGTACACGTTTCGATTGAACCATAAATTTGAACGATAAACCTACGCACATTTCCTCGTCTTATGTTTTCGATTGAGTAGCAAATGTTAGTAGTAATGCGGGTGTACAGTAATAAAATAAATCAGCTGGATACAAACGACGTCGGTCGAATTAATTTGTTATTCTGATTGAAATTATTGAAAAAAAAAAAAATAAAAAAAACTTATCGAAATACGTAAAAATGCAGAATATTGTGCGCATTGCAGGGTTAATATTGTTCGAAATTTTCCAAAGAACAAGAGAAACGGGTCAAAAATGTTTTCGAAAAAACAATAAATACATAAGCGTATTGCTAATTTGAAATGTAATCTATGCCAAACAAATAAAACAAACTTTGATACGGACTTATACATTTGGTTATATTTACCATGACATTTTACTCATAGTATAAGTCAGTGGTGGCCAAACTTTTTTTTCCTCGGGCCATAAAAAACAACTTTTTTTTATCGCGGGCCATAAAAAAATGCATTCTAAATTTTTTTTTACGTAAATGCAAAATATTACAGTTATACAAATAAGTGCTGTAATATAGAAGACTTTCGCGGGCCAGATATTAAATGATGGCGGGCCGGAGTTGGCCCGCGGGCCGTAGTTTGGCCACCACTGGTATAAGTGATGCTGACAGTCGATTGATTTTAGAAGTGGCTGTTCCGAAAATATTATCTTTTCAGAAACCTAATTTTTTCATACTGATATTCTTGAATATTCTTGAGAATTGGCTGTTGCATAATTATTTATGGAAACCAATGTGAAACATCTGACCAGATGCGACAATAAAGCCGTTTATTATGTCGATGATAAAATCTTAATGCAGCCATTGCTTGGAGTAAACATGAGGACAACATTGGATATTTCATCAGTGAATTATGAATTATGTTACTGAGATTTTGAAGTTGATAACAATTAACAGAAAGTGAAGGACGTACTCAAATACGTTCGATTGAATCCAATAATCAGTCAATAAAATAACATTGAACTAATTGTGCGTTTTATCCTTTTCCTTTTTTTTTAAAAAAAAAAAAAAAGTTGTTAAATTCTAAATCATAAGAAATCTCAAACGTTATGCTTGCAGAGTTAAATGATTAAATTGTAAAAAATTAATAGGAGTTACTACAAACGCCGTGCATCGATTGTAGTGGTATACATTTATTAAATAATCATTAGGAGAAATAAATAATGCAAATATATTATTACTCGCAATAATGGATAAACGTCATCTGTAAACAAATCAATCATTTTCTTCAAACAAATCATTAATACGACTAAGCTCACACGAGCAATCCAATGTAATTTATCGCAGTTGATCAACTTCACGTGATTATCCTGTAAAATATTGTAGCAAAAATAGAAAACATTGTGGTCAAGTAATGTTTATTTCAGACGGTTTTTAATGGGATGCGTTAAGGAGTGGTCAGATAAAATATCCATGATGATTAACATATTTCACATTCGATTCTATTTTATGTTCGACAGTAGATTTTCCGTGTTGGCAGTCAAAATTATTAATATGAGTTGTACATGCAGTTGTTTTCGAGTAATTACATTGATCACCAGACATTGAAAAATACTTAAGAAACATGAGTTATGTAAATTAATATTTTTCAATTTTTAAATTGTTTTAACGCAATACAGTATAGTTGAAATACGATAGCACCCAATGTGATACTAGTAATTAATGGTAAAGAACATGTATTATTGCCATAAAAAAATGTCGTCATCCACAACAAAAATCAACTAACTATAATAGCCAACTATTCACAAACAATTTCATAATATTAATATTGAGGCAACTTAATAAATGTATCATATTTTTTTTTAAATTTTTGGCTGTATTTTTTTAATTACTAAGATGTATTAGGCTTTAAAAAAGTACCCTGCATAAATGCAACCCATCAGTAAATTATATTTTTAGTTGATCAAATGAATGCGATCAATTTTGTTAAAAAAATTTTGATAAAAAATGGCAATTCAATATTTTTATCCTTCGACTGTTATACAAAACATCATTGAAATTAGTGACAGATCCAGGAGAAGGGCCTTTAAAAATCCAGTTCTAAGAAAAAAATAAAAATATATTTAATATAATATAATATAATAAATATATAATAAATGAAAATTTTAATAATGTATACATAAAAGAAAAAAGGTATGCCAATACCCTTGGGATTTTTCCCTAGATTTGCTAAGGACATAGTTGTAACTTCTTTTTTTATTAACATAGAAAGGAAAACCATGAAAATATCATAAATACTGTAGAAAATGTAATTTTAATCTTGCTTACTTTTTTAAATAATAAACCTTGGAAAGTTTCCTGAAATGAACTAACACGAAAAGCATATTCTAATGTTGAATAAATATTACACCAAACAGATAATTTTTTAGATTTAATACTATTTTATTAAAAAATAACCAATGATTCAAAATTATAATTTCATATTATATGATTAGGTGTAAACTTACTTATTATTAATATTAATATATATTTTTTTATTTTTATTTAATCTTAAAGGTTACTTTCCAAATAAATGGCAAAAAAAATAATAATAAATATGGTTGTGTCAAATGAAGCTCACGTAAAAAGTGTTTTGACTGACTTTAATGTTCATCCATAGCCTTTCACCAGTGGCTTTCAACCTTTTTCAAATTGCGACCCCAATTTATTTTTATTTTTTGTTTTAATGCGATAATTTCAAAAACTTAAAATGGCAATTTTGCATTTTATTTTTTTAAACTATTGAGTAAAATTTAAAATTTTCAAAATCTAGTTTTTAAAATAAAAAAAATCTTTTAATATAGTTATTTATTTTTGTGTTCTTCCAACAAGTCAACCATTAACCTACCAATTGTTGAACTAAAATGATCTACACCGAATTACAATGTTTAAAGTTTTCTTTTCCAAAATAGAATCATTGACCGGTGTATTTGATTTTCGATTTTGTCGAGTTTGTTGAAACTACTGTAACAACTAATCTTATACATTGACTCTTCTTCATTCCCTTTTCGTTTTTGGAAAAAAAAAACTAGTTGTATTATTCGTATTTAACAATTTATTTTCAAACTTTTTAAATTGTGTATAATGTATAATAAGAAATTTTCAGGTATAATGCGATTTCTTTGTTAGGATATTTTTCCCGCTCATTAAAATGAATAAGGAAAACCTTATATACTTTATCTTAAATCTTTCCGTTGACGTGATCTACAACGTTAACTGAAGCTGAACGCCGAAAAATAAATAGACACAAAGATTATTTCTATAATACAGTCGCTTTAAAACTTAATCAGTTATCAATTGATAAAATCCATATGAATATTCATAAAAGAAATTAAATTATCCGGTACATGATGATTTTAGTAATAGGTTAATTTAACATAAGTAACAAAAGGTTAATGTTTTTCTTTTTTTATTATCGGTTCAAATAAACGACTGGTTCTATAAACCATTTTTTATCGGAACTCACTGTAGATATCAAGACAATTTTTCGACAGTTATTCGTAATACAACCATCTAAATCAAATTTTAACCACGTAAAAAATATTTATCCGCTCATGTTTGTTACATAATTATCGTTACGCGTTATGAGTAATTCTATCGTTTTACTACGCAACGTCCAAAAATCTCCAAGTTCATGTTTAGGCTTTGAACGGTTAGAGAGTTTGGTTGATTTTTAAGTGAGTTCCGATAGATTTTCCTGATTTTTTTTTCCTTTCGAATGTACGGTGATTCCAGCTCTATATGGTCATTAAACAAAACAGTCTCGTTTCTGTCTTATTTTTGCGACCTCAACATTATCACGATGAGGTGTCATCGACCGGCAACGGTGCGTTTAGGTTTTTCCGCCAAACAAGATATTAATTCGCAACGTGTAATTTACATACGAGCAAACACCAAGCCGCAGCAAACGTAACGTACTACAGGTTCGCGAACGTCGTGCGCATAATTTATGCGCAGCGGCGCCGTAATGGGCGATCTCGTGCGAATTATCCGGCGAAAACCTATTAGGATGCGCAACCGACGTTCGCTTATCGTTCATCGGAGGCGAAACGTACCCGCCATCGCGGCTGTGTACTTAATTTTTTAATAATAAAAAAACACTACAGAAACCATGTGCATTTTTTAAAAAAAAAAAAAAAAAAAAAAAAAAAACACTACAAAATCATATGCAGATCCGCACGACCAGGAAAACTGGTTTTCTGCCTTATGCGAACAAAATAATTTCAAGGTTAATCGCCGAGGAACATCCGAAGACATCGTTCCTCCATAATTAAAATAATGTGTGGTAACCGAACATTTTCAAATAAAAACGGCGTTGCGGGCGACGACATAAAACACCGAGTTTTCGACGATACCGATTCAGACGTATCCGGGGATCCTCCGAAGACAAACAACGAATAGTCAGTCGGAATAGTGCCGAGGATTATTTTTTTTACCAGCTACCGCGAGGGAACCGAAAAAATGATCGCCACCAAACTATTCCTGGTAACGTAAACACGTACACGATTACACGCCGCGTAACACAATAAACAATACTAACGAATTTCGCGATTTCGTTCAAGTCTAACCGCGGTCTCGGTCCGACAATCGGCGATACGAGTGCGTAACGCTGTCGGAGACGATAATGTCCATTCGCGTTTTGTCGACGGTTTTCGTTTACGGCGGCAACGCATATTATTATTGTACGGACGAACGATCCCGTGTTACCTAACGTGCAGTTATTGACGATATTATGTCTCACGTTTAACGCGCGTACGTTTGTTGTAAACGCTGTTACAACGAACGGGTAATACTCGTAGAAAATAAGATGGCAAACAATACGCCGGATCAGCCCGAAGGGTTTCGATTGCCGCCTTGATTCGATGGACGTTTGGTCGAATTGAAAATAATATTATTTTTTAAAGATGATTGCATTTATTCTATCTCGCTAAACCATCAACGTAATCATTTCTGTAATTTTTATACATTCACGTAAAACTTAAACATTTTTTTTTTTTTTTTTTTATCAGCTAAACTTCTTGGAATTAAAAATATTTATTTTCGAGCGAACATACAGCTTGCATATACTCGTACATATCAAACCTATAATCATAATATATTTAATATCGTATTTTGAATCATTTTTAACTGACACCCACTCCAGAATACGATATCTTCGGAATTCTTTTAGAATTATAAAAAATTTTAAAACTTTAAATTTCAAATGAACCGACAAAATATTTTATCGTTGTTTTATATACCTTATTTTAAGCATTAAATGGTAAAATAATTCGACATTAATACAATGTTAAAAATTGAGTCTTATTAGTTACTTAAATTAATTAAACTGAATATATTTTAAATTAGCAATGATTTTTGTTTCAATCACAACAGCTTTTATTCCACGTCCAACAGTATATAAAATTTTTAAAAAATAATACTTCAAATTTTTTGTATTGAATTCTTTTGATTAAAACTTAAATGTCATCAATATTCAATATGCGTTGAAGCGAAACGAGAGAGTAACGTGTTCAATGTAATAATTTATGATTTCTGTTTCCAGTGTGTATTTATGGCAGCCACTTTAGCCTTGACGACTGCTGCTCCTTTCGTAGGCCTAGGTTATAATGTTGGCTACGGAAGCGGATATGGAGGCGGATATGGAGGTGGATATGGAGGTGGATATGGAGGTGGATACGGAGGATACGGTGGTTACAACCGAGGAGGTTATGGTAACTACGGAGGCTACAGCGCAGGAATTGGAATAGGGTTCACAGGAGGTTAGTGAAATTAAAATAGGGGTTCCCATCCTTATCAAATGTATTTTCAAAACTTAAATATCGTTTTTTTTTTCAGGATACGGTGGTGGTGGCTACGGTAGTTACGGAAATGGATATGGTTACAACGGTGGTTACGGAAGCGGCTACGGTTCTAACGGCGGCTACGGCTACCACAAGGGTTACGGTCACCACCAAGGTGGATACGGTGGACACCATGGCGGTTACGGATACGGTTATTAATTATTGCTCATAGGTTATCAAAATTTGTACTCCTTGGTCGGCTCGATATGATATTCTGTTGTAGAGGAGAACAGTTGTTTTAAAAACACAGCTCGTTGTGAGTCCGTGGTAATAAACACTGTACATCCATAGAATATTCAAACAGTTATAGACTTTTTTTTTCCCTAAAAAGTTTTTAATAAATCGCATTTTTTTTTTTTTTTTTGAAACATTTACGTGTGTAATAATTATTGAGAACTTACTTCCTCGTAAAAAGTAAAATATAATGAACTTCTACTTGTACTTGTTTACTTCTTGTTTTTACTAAATTATTAAGGATGACTACAATGGATACGAAATATAGTGAGAGTTCAATCAATATTTATCGCAGAGCGGTACGAACAAATGAAAAAACTATAAAAACAGTGTAACCGAATATATAAAAATACTAACATTAGTATCCTATAGGTAGTCGATATACACAGAGACTGAAACATCGTTTTAATGTTATGCTTAAGTCAGAACGTGTTGTGCTGTATTTACAGCGGAACCGGGTGCTTTCATCTCTTCGGAAATTGTCATATAAAAAATATTTATCGGTCGTGAATAAATGTTTTTATTACCAATTGCTAATATTCTTTCGTAATTTCAGTGTGATTATTGATAATCCTTTGAAAATAAATTTGACTAAATTGTTTTGTATTTAATAACTAGGCAAGAGTGACATACGGGGAAAGGAATAAGACAAAAATAATTAATTAATTTAAAATCCATAATCAATTAACTCCCCAACAAAAATTACAAAATACTTCGTTAAGACAATCATATAAAAATCTTATAGTTGTAATTTCTATAAACGCTTTAATGACGATAAATGTGCAAGGATCAAATCATCAGATATCATAAAACTGAATTCAATACATATATGTATCTGCATATAAATCCGTTCCCTATTGATGACTATCGAAATTCACCCACTGCAATCGTATACATCTTAACATATCCATTATTAGTGAAATAATATTTTCTAAATTATATGAAGACAAGTTTTGGATAGATTTTTGGAGTGGATAAAACTTATTTTATGTGTAATATTTTATTATGAAACTATAGAATAAATTACAATAGAATTTATTTTAATGTTTTTTTTTTTTTTTTTGTTTATTGGTGTGTAAGATTTGTACTAGATCTTAATGAAATTATCTGAGTAACGGTTTTATTTTTAGGTATTTTATTTAACTAAAAAGTATAGTAATACATTTTTTATAAAAAAAACCTAACTTCATACCGGATATTATCATACAATATGGATGTTTTACATAAAAAAAATGCTCCGTTTCCTTAAAAATGATCTGGTTATCATAATAAATTCATGGCGCATAATATTTTTTAAAGATGATAAACTATCATATTTTATGGTAAAATTTTAGTCAAAATCATAGTTATATAGAAACGGAGCAGTTTATTCGTTTGCACTTTTCACTTTTTGACTCGTGTCACGTTTGGCATAAATATTTCGAAACTTTCAACCTGTGTTTGAGAATTATTATCGTTCGGATATCATTAATGTTATTGTACGAGATTACATATTCGGTATGTAAAAACATGATTTTTAAAAAAATCATTTCTGGATTCATATCGACACTCATACTACACCTAGTTCGACGATATTTTTAACGTTGTTCTAATAGTGATACATTTAATTTTGATTCAGACAAACATATAATCATAACATAAAAGTTTAAACCGGTTTGACGTTATTATTATTATGGATAGAATCATAAGCTAATAGTACCATTAAATTCAAGTGAAATTTAAATAATTTATTATGTAAAAAATGAAGGAGCTCATATTAAAGCTGAGCATGGAGGTCGAACTAAAACGATGAGTGAATTACAGCAAAAAGTTTAAATTTATTACGTATACAATTTTAATGTTATTTTTGATTATACGTGCCTCGAAATTTTTGTAATCAATCAAATTGCTTAGTCATAAACCGAACTATTCGTGTCAAGTAGACTTGGCAGATATGCTAATTCACAAAAATGCAATCGTAAGAATGAGGGATACTCTGGCAACAGTAAGTATCACAATATTTTCCCGTGAATTATGTTACTTTGTAATCTTGTATCAAATAAATTCAAACGTTCAATATACGTAAATCCCTTTGTTGTGAATATAGCATAGTATAGCATAATTGTACAAACGTATCATTATGCTGTTGAAAAATCGTAATATGAAAGCCAGTGCCGTCGCAAGCTTTTAGAGCTCAGGCAAAAGAAGTAAAATCCCTTACACCTAAAAATATCAAATTATTCTAAATTAACAAATACCTACCCACTAACGACGGCCCTTATGGAAACAATAAAAATTAAAAATACATGTATGTATCTATGATTTAATTATTGTATATTAGAATCCCTAATTGATTATTAATAGCAAAGCAATTGTGATTTTATGATTTTTATTAGCACGTCAACGTTCACCAAACACCGGTAAATGTCAAAACTGCGAAGTGTTTGTAAGAATAGACAACATTCACCAAAAACTATTGGTCAATGCCAAAGTTCACCGCTAAGCGGTCATATACCTCAACAGTACTCATGACGCGGTCCCATTGCGTTTGAAAGTAATATCTCGCCCAGTAATCAAAGATAACGGTAAATGCATCGAGTGTTTTTCGCGTGAAACGTAGTGAATTAATTTATGTTGTTGGAAAAATTGTACGTTCGAAGGCAACGAAAAATGTGTATATTTATTTACGTAACGTGATTATTTGGAAAACGCTATAAAATATTCCGATCAATAGATATTTTTATAAAATCGAAAACCATACTCGAATTTGATCTTAATCGTCTCGGACGGTGAAAATAATTATACCTCTTAGGATGTAGAAATTTTGATGCTCGAGAAATATATTTAACGATTGTAATTGAGTAGTTAAGAAATGAATTACATTTACAGTGCTAAGCAGTGGATTTATACAGACATTCAACAGTTTGGTTTGTCTGCAGGTAAAATGTATTCAAGGAGGGTGCATGTAAGTAGGAGGTAACCTACTTGGTGCAGGGCCGACACCACGGGTGTTGATACCCCAAGTGAAACGACAAAATGGCACCCTAATACTTTTTCTATTAACAATAAATCCGGATATTTTGAACTGAGAATATTTTCTGTATCATATTTACATGTTTATGATGTTTTATATTTCATTATGTAATCTGATTATGTAATCAGTAACGTTTTATAAACAGTTTCAAAATAACCTGAACATTGTTGAAATTCTTACCACACAATATAATATTTGATTTTTTTATTATATTTTGATGGTGCTTATGTACTAAAATTAAATTAATAACAATATTAATACAAATATTATTATTGTTGTTGTTGTGCTATTATTATTATTATTATTAGGTGTTATTAAAATAATAATTATCATTATAAATTTTAATTTTCTGATAAACTTTTAAATAATTAATGACAGGAATAAATTATGATTAGTTTAGCAAAGTTTATTGTTAAGTACTTCATTTTTTTAAACACAAAAAATAAATGTGAAAAAAAAAATTATTTAGAAAATTTATAATTATACTTTCGGGAAATAGTGTATTTTTGTTTAAAATGTATACCATTTCCCAACAATTTCTTCTACTATTACATGCTATTATTATTCAACATCTTCCAAACTCATTCTATATTAGACATTTTCCTATTGAAAGTTTTGTTTTATAAAACCGTATTTTCTATGAACTAACTTACTGTTCTATGTGTTAACGGATTATAAACATGAACACAATTTTTTTATTAGTACAAGTTTAATTTGCATCTCATTTCGTTACACACGTATACAAGTAAACAAGCAAATGCTTACGTATTTTAATATAATTTATATACGTGATTTTGTATACCTATACATGCAAAACGTGAATATATGTATGTATAAGATTTATATACCAGATGTATTTATATTTCTTGAGGATAAAACGAGTTTTTTGGGCTTGCCTACGTCATTATGTCGTGCGCAAACGGATCTGTATATTGGTACAACAGAAACCTTGAATTTCGCGTTGTATATATATTATCACCAGAAGATGACGTATACTTTAATTAAAATATTTAATAGTATAAAATTAACGAGTAAAAACAAGTCGAATAATAAGAATATTATACTCTGTACGTATATTTATATTACACGACGTATGTACTTCAGACCGGGTACAAAACGACAAGATTGGACACCTAAAAATTTACTGCCGTTATACGAGTAAAAGTTATATTCTATGTATTTAAGTACAAGAATATGCTAAAACTATAATATTAATAAATTAACTAGATATTAATAGTTAGTTATAATAAACATTACATAATAATACGTAGGTATACACAAACTTAGTTTAGGAAATGTTGCTCCCTAATGAGTCTTTAAATAATTTAGAGACTTCTTTAATTCATTAATTAAATTTTTCATTATTTTATCAATTTTTTTAGGAAGAAATACATTTTTACGAAAGCTTTGAAAAGAAAAAATACAAAAATGTTTCCGTACAACAATGTATTTGAACATAAAAAACTTAAAAGTTACTAAACTTAATCTCAACGAATGTGATCGATAATTTTATCAAATCAAGTTTTAAATAAAAGTAAAAATTGTATTTGTGAACAATAGGTTTTAAATTCACCCATACTAATATTACTTTATTTTTATTATTTAAAATGTAATGTCTACAATTTATTCAGCATAAATTATTATTGCACAACACGTAACTTTGCGTTTTTGAAATAAAATGCTCATTAAAAATAAAAAAATGTATCATATCCGAATACCACTATTCCGTTTATTATATTTAGGCAATTGGATTAATTACATTTATGTATCAATTATTACATAATATTGAAATGCAAATATTAAAAAATGGTCAGATGAGTGAATAATACCCTTGTAAAAACAATAACACTTTTTTTTATAATGTATGCGCAATCATAATATTATTCCAATTAGCGTTTGATAACGTATAGATCGCTCTTGAACTATACGTCTCTGACATGGATATTTGGACTATTCACCGTAATCATATTTGTATGTTCTTATAAAACTAAAAGCTTAATAATCAAATATTCCTACAAAAAAAAAAAAAATAGATAAGTATATTTTATTCATATTATACCAAAAAGAAAAATATGTATTCAGAATTATGTTTTGACATTTGCTTTCATATGCTGAAAATTATGCTTGTATATATTCAATTATAGGAATCGTTCCCATATATTCTAACTCCTAACGAGATACGAACATTTAATAAATATAAAATATTAATATATAGGCTGTAATAACACATATCATACGATATGAGTTATATTTAAGTTAAAATATAAAATTGTTACATGAACAGTATCTGTTGATAGCATTTGATAGTGTTTATATACATCTAATTAGTACGGTGATCACTTTGATCCTACTAACATAATATAATTCAATCATAAAATTAATCAATTTTTCAGACGTCGGCTATTAACATAATTATATTATCATCGATAAAAAAAAATACTATCTGCATTTGTTATTTCGTAACGAATTTACATATTTGTTTAATACTCAATAATTGTACTAAACTGCAAACAACGTAACTCATCGAATTTTCATTATCACCGAATAACAACTAAACTCGTATGCTATTATAGTTGAATATATTGGACTAGTTACCTACATTATATTACATGGAATATTAATATGGAATAATTATATGGAATATAATAATCAAGGCGTCTATTGGTTTATTGGATTAGCAAAAACGAGCAATACATTTAATTTCGATTACAAACTTTAGCGGTTAAATGTTTAATTCTGAGTTTTGGCAGTAAATCTAAAAATAAACGTGAAATATGGTTTGTTAAAAAATATGACCATGTAGTTACAACTTGGTAATTAATGTATTTGAGGTATTGATAAATAAACGTATAACAGAGTGCTGCAAGAAATCAGGAAAACCAACTAAACTGATTCGAAAAAAATAAATGCTTCCTTAGAGTACCATTTTTATGTCCGTTTGCCCGTGTAATAAGTAAGTTACAAGCAGGGGTGTATTGGTACGTATACGCCGAATCTGCCCGTCTGCGGATTTTCGATTTTTGGCGTATATCTAATGTAAAATATTATTTTACGGGTATACGCTCCTAAAATAACACGTGAACCAAACAAAACTTATTTAATAGTTCATTGGAAAAAATTGTTATGAAGTTTGAATGAAATATTTATATGCTGAAGATTACAGTGTATGCACAGTGTACAGTTTGATTACAGTCTAATATATTTTAAGTTCAATTTAATAAATAATGTTTTGAAAAATAAATGTTATTAAATATAATATAGAGTATGGAGTTTTCAGCTCATGGTTCATATTAATTTAATTTATTCGAGTTTAGCGAGAAAAGAAATTGTCCAGCGAAGCTTTAACACCTTTTTAGAATTAATATACATATTATTGGCGCGTATACCCATAAATATATTTACCAATACACCACTGGTTACAAGTGATTTTTCGGGCGGAAAATATAACCAGAAAACGTGATCAATGTAGAACCGCAACAATGCATCACTCGCCTCGTTCAGAATCTAACATGGATTAGTTCACGAACAGCTGAAAGCCGTCGTTTTTTGGTCCTTTGTAGCGAACCGGCGTAAGGTTTACAGCCGGTGTACGTGCGCTGAACGTCGAACTATCCGCGAAAAAAATCAGAGGCCCCCGCAGGTGAGAACATGCGTGATGCTGGGATGCTGCCGAGAAACATGCGGACAACGTTCAGAACTGTTGTTGTTGCTGTTATTGTTGTTTTTGATTGTTGTTCGTTTTTCAATATTACTACGATCGCACGGATAACGCAATACTTACAATCATACTATTCGTTAACAAAACGACGGATCCGCGACCTTGGGCAGTTTTAAATTGCACACGAATCGCCGTCGTTGTATCGATATCGTTTTGGCCAGTTCGATCGTGTTCACTTGGAAATCCGATTTTTCGCCGAGCCCCACGCGCGTGCACGTTGGATCGAATTAGTGTATACGCCTGATCCGCGCGCGGCCGAGGCCAAAGGATGTCGAAAACCGTTGTCGTGTGATTACGTGTTACGCGGTGTATCGAAACTATCCAAACACTGTGATTCGCGAACGACGCGATCCCTCTTGGGATTCTTGTTCGATTTGAAACCGACTTCAAACGAATACAATTAAGATTTTCGCCGCGTGACCCGAAGCGTACGTGAGCTGCTCAGTTGGGCGGGTTCGAAAAAAGCAGCTTGCACGTAAATCAATGTTATTCTTTCCCGGACAAATCGGGTAATGATATCGGAATGGCGCACTCGCCGGAACCATAACGAGCGGAAAACCATTCAAATGAATATAAAATATTATCGGCTTTTAATTTATTCATCGTGGGTTAGTCTGCGTCTCTGACGTTTGATTTACATTTAATGGTAATTTGTTTGCGCATAAAACGTTCACTTATTATGTTTCCATTACAAAATATGTGAAACTGATAACCATAAAAGAACATGTTACACAGCGTCATTTTCCTTTTAAATTATATAAGTAGACATTATTGACTGACACATTAGTGTTTTTCATACTCGATAATATTTTTCAAAACGATATTATACTGTAATTATAAAATAAAGATTTACGATTAGATCCAGTAACAGCCTAACGTTAACGGTTGAGCCGGATTATCGTCAAACCGTCGACCTATTTACCAAATGGATAACATGACGTGTTTAGTGTTACGAACAACAATTATAATACTATTTTTGTGTTTGTTTATTAAAAACAATAAAAAAAAGATTCAATCATTACATTACAAATAAAATTATTTTACAAGTAGAATGATAATTTTCAATTCGATAAATTCAAAAAGGATTTGGTCCCAAAGTTTTGCAGTAACACATCCTGTCATCTGTTAAAGCACCAACAAATAATTACAATTTATATTTGTATAGGAAATCTGAAGACAACATACCATCTGATAAAAGTTTAGTAGTGCGAACCGTATCCATGATGTTTTTGCCTTTCATGATGTCCTTTTTCCTCGTGATGTTCTTTTTCGTCATGATGTTCTTCTTCTTTGTGACATACTTTTTCATCATGTTTGTGATCATCACGATGTTCTTTTTCTTCATGGTGTTCTTTTTCTTCGTGATGTTCTATTTTTTCATGATGTTCTTTTTCTTCGTGATGTTCTCCTTCGTTATTATGTCCTTTCACTTCATGATGTTTGTAGTCATCATGGTGCTCTTTATTGTTATGATGTTCTTTTTCTTCGTGATGTTCTTTTTCTTCATGATGTTCTTTTTCGTTA
>NW_020273407.1:0-23851 GCF_003268045.1 Sipha flava
TGTTCTTTTTCGCCGTGGTGCTCATAGTTATCATGTGGTTTATGACCACCGTAATGTTCTTTCTCACCATAGTGTTCTTTTTCACCGTGGTGCTCATAGTTATCATATGGTTTTTGACCACCATAGTGTTCTTTCTCACCATGGTGTTCTTTTTCGCCGTGGTGTTCTTTTTCGCCGTGGTGCTCATAGTTATCATGCGGTTTGTTACCACCGTGGTATTCTTTCTCACCATGATGTCCTTTTACGCCATGGTTATCATAGTGATCAGGGTACTCTTTTTCACCGTGATATCCCTTTTCGCCATGATGTTCTTTTTCACCGTGATGTTCATAGTGACCAGTAGACTTATCACCAACATGATAATCATGATGTTCATGTTCTCCATGATGGGATGTGATGGGCTTTTCTTGACTTTCATGTGGAGCACAGAGAGTGTGGGTGACCAATACAATGGTCAATACAATAAGCTGAAATAAAACATTTAAATAAATACAAAATCATAATTTATAACACATTAAATAATTAATCGATAAGTTGTACATTACATGTATTACATTTATATATTATTTCTTAAATATTTTCTTGATATAAGAATAAACTTTCGTTATCATCTTAAGAAAATATTCAGAATACTCAAAAAATTAAAGCCTTACACGATCTTAAAAAAATTGAATGATTTAAGTATATGTATATCAATACCTAATATCAATTACCAAAATATAATAAATATTTTTTAATTTAATTTAAGTAATTTGTACGCTATTATAAGATTTAATTTTATAAATGTATTAGTTTTAATAGGAACAATTATTTTTTGAAGGGATAAAAACTTTTATTGATACCTATTTAAAAAAAGATTTAGTAAACGCATTTGCTTATCAAATATTTTATTTTCAACTAACTCTAATAAAAGCGTTTCGGGAGATAAATATGTTCCGTATTAGGAAATAATACTCTATGGTTGGATCATAATCGAAAGACCTTCTCGGTCCACGGTACACCCGATTGACATAGATAATGAACAGTGTTCGGGAAGGTCGACAAGTAAACGAAAATCGAAAATTGTTGGAGTACACGTATTTCGTGTTAAACTTTCATTCGAGTCAGTGACCGCACTCGGAGTCACAAAACGCAAGACACTCATGCGGAAGAACTCTCTCGCGTAGAACAATTGTACCTGGTACCACGTAACTGGTGACATTTTATACCACGAACCTGATTTATTTCGACCGCGGATCATCATCGTCGCGTTATTCCAAACGGAAAACGTGCACGATATAACATTAAACAAACAGGATATCGGATATTATAATTACCAGAAGGTTCATGATGATGAGAGCGCCTCCGTCGATGACAACGATAGTGTCAAAGGTTAGAAACAACGATGGTATCGCCGTGCGGACGGTTCAAAGTACGTTCACTGGAAGACGAGCTGCGACCACTGCAATCGGTCGGTAACGGCGTGGCATATTTATACAAGGAAACGTGCACGTCCGTCGGGAACTCGTCGATCCGAAGAACGTTGCGAAAACACCGCGAGCTTAACGGAGCATTTTATTATTCATCCGGGCAAAACTGGTCGCCGGCGAGTTTATAATGCGCTGTGGGCATTTGCATACGCCACTAATAACAATAATAATAAATCATAATTATAATAAGTGTTGTTTTTGTTTTTGCGTGTTCACCCGCGTGCCTGGTGCGTACGGAAATGTGTATTAATTTATGCGAACGTATGCGAACGTCAACGACCGGGTTGAACAGGATCGCCACGGGGAAACACCTGGAAAACCCAACGAATTGTTTTAAACTCCACGGCGGACGGTCGACCGTGATAAAATCTACGTGCAACGTACAAATATTTATAAATACTTATACATTTATACGTACGCGTGGTATTGTAAGCACGGGCATATGTGTACGGTAAAATCCGTTTTCACGTGAAACCGTGATCACCACCGTGCGTGTTACAAATGATGGCACGGTGAAATCGCTGAATGCACATCACATGTCGTTTTGAGCAGTACTACCGTTTGAATTGCGATCAAATGATCACAATCGTATTTGAATTATAAACGTTGAAACCGGTAAAGTTCATTGGAAAATAAGTTCTATGTACAATGATAATTCTAAGTTTATGAGATTTCCTGTTTTTCGTGATTTTTACAGTTTATTCTCGTAACAACTTCGATTACGTAGAAAAATATTTACCCGTGCAAAGAATAAATTAATGTTAAATATGCGATTAAAAAAAAAAAAAAAAAAAAACTGATTAAGTGATTATAGACTAGTGCTGTTCGCGGTCCGTTGTTTTAAGGACCAGACCGGACTTCAAATTTTACCAGAGGACCAAAGTCGAACCGGACCACACTAAAACGTTAATCAAAGACCAAAATTGGACCTTCATATTATTTTTAGACCGGACCGGACCAGTAATTAAATAACATTTAATAAAGTTGATCGTGGACCGTACTGTAGGTCTGATCTTAAAATATTTTGGACCGTTTATGGACCGATTCGTAAGGTTCAGTCTGTATTAACTCAGACCGTACCTTATGATGCGTTTAGTAATACAATAGCCCGGAATACCCGACTTTATAAATAAATATATACCTAAGGTTGTAGTTTTTTTTCGTTTTATTTGTTTACAAAACAATGTCTGTAATTAGATTTTATGTACCATGATTGGGACCGGACTGATTTTCATTTTTTCTTTTTTTTTTGAAACCGGACCCGACTGAAAATAATGCATTTGATCTAAGGACTGAACCGAACGACTCCTTTTTTTTTTTTTTTGCATTCGGTATCGGTAAGCGACCTCCGAACTGCGTTAACGTAACGTAGAGGTCGCTATCATCGTTTATTTACAATAACAAACATACGATTTCGTGGTGATCGGTGGTAAGACAATCTCTTACTCAGCCCATCTTACAAAAGCGTACAATATAAAGGATGTTTTATCCTTAGAATTTTGCCATTTCAGCGAACAATTATTACAATTATTACTACAATATTAGTTATTCGCTGCCTGCCGCCTCCTTTCATCCACGCACTTGTATTTCATGATTCTGTTGATGAAGGTTGAGATGATGAGCCATTTTGATTTTCCCTGGAGCATGGTGTCCACTAGGTTATCCTGGGTGAGTCTTTGTCCAACTTCCCCAAAAATTTGTCTTCGCCAGTTTTCGAACGCGTCACACTCAACAGGGCGTGACTTGCGTCATCGACAGGTGCATCACACAGTACGCATCTCGGAGAATAACCAAACTACTCCTAAAAATTATTGAACCGGACCAAATCGACGATTCAATAGTTCTTGTATGTTAGGACCGTACTAGACCGGACCATGCAGAGCACTATTATAGACATATCCTAGGATACATAGAAAACGTTCGAGGTTTTCAAACAAGTGACATATCAGTAGCAAAAAAATAGTAAAAACGTTACGTATGATAAATTAAACTTTTTGTTAAAGTTTGTTTTTTGTTTATTTTAAGCTTGTTTAAAATTCCGTTTAATTTTTCTCTTTTTTTTTTTCTGGAAACCTAAACAATAATCTTTCTACTAATGAGCACTTCGAAATATAAAAATATTGATATAATATAATACTTTAATATAATAAACTATAGCACAAGGATCCATCCAGAAATTATTTATTAATTAATTTCACTAGTATATTTTTACTGATATACATATGAATTATGATATACATATTATGTTACAACTTATAATATGATTTACATCTTCACAGAATTTCCCGTTTAGTTTTAATTTAGTAACGGGTCTGGTTGTGACGTACTAAAAACAGCTTTTTAAAACAGGTTTGTAAATTATTTTACTTTAATATTATAATTTTCATTGACTCACATTTTTCAATCAAACCAGTATTTTTCAGAACCAGAAGTTTCTTTTTTTAAATTTATTTAACTTCAATTATTTTTATATACTAAATGTTTTTACAAGATTAAATCTTACAAATTTTATACGTCATAAATTAGCAGACCAAAGCTAATAATATTTTCAGCGTTTAAATTTTTTTTTTTTTTTGCCACCTCTCTGACTATTTTAATATTATAACGAAAGTGATTTGGACTTTAGAGTGACCGTAAATATATCTAACTTATCGTTGTTGTAAAACTTATTGTGTCCGTTAGCATAGATTGAAAGCAGAATTAAAAGATTTTTTTCTGAGATCCACAAGTCATATATATATATATCACAAATAGTTTATAAATAAAAATGTAATCAATGGGTTTTTTTTAGTTCTTTTATCTGCAAAAGCAGCGAGCTAATCCATAAATCTGCCTTTAACTACCTAATTAATAAAGTAAGATATAAAAATAATAATTCTTACTAACTGTAACTGCGCGCAATAAACGAAGTTTTCTCATATTTATACAGAAATCACTTTTTTTATTTTCTCAATTTGGGCTTGATCATGCAATCAGTGGCGGATCTAGTATTTTTTTTTTTTTTTTATAGTGATTGCTATTTTGCTAATAATGTGATCCTTAATGTAAAATTTCGAGATAAAAACAGACTTATAATTTGAGATTTAAATATTCAGAAAAGTCAGTTATGTTATGTGTAAGTATTTTGTTTAAACTCTAGAAATATATGAACTCCCTTAACCCATTTTCCCTATCTCATAAATACCCATGATAATATTTAGAAAAAAAAATGAACGCTAATTTTTTAATACATTCATTTTTTTAATAACAAATAAGACTTACCTATGATATGTACTTATATCATAAAAAGAATTTAAAATTATAAGCAATGTAAATATAAACATATATTTTACATACATAATTGTATTTATAAATTATAGATGTTTTATTATTATTTTTTAATATATCATTGTAATGTAATTTAAACAATTAGAATTTAAATGTAAAAGTCCTCTAATTGCATTCTTCTCTTTTTTTTCTAGAAAACTCATTGACAACGTTAATATCTACAAGTATATTGCAGTCGTTATAAGAGGATTTTTATGTCCAGAAAAAATATTTTTATTTAATATTTAATTTGTTATTACACTATAAACTATAAATAAACTATATATATATATATATACAATAAACATGGTGATATTCATCAAAGTCAATGATTTTTAAACTAAATGTTTAATTTTTCATGATGATTTTTGTTCAGTTTTTAATTTATGTAAATTAAATAAAAAAATCCATTGACAAGAAAAATATTTTAGAAAAAATTAAAATAAAAATAATTTGTTCATTATTAGAACAACTTTGTAAAGCCAATGATATAATTGTGTCTTGGTAAACTTACGTCCTTGTTATAATTGTTAAGATATGATGACCGAGATACGAAATCTCTTATTTTTCAGATTAATCAGAAATATTAAAATGTTAACTTGTAATTAGATGTTAATTAAAATTAAGGATAAAAAAAACCGTGAACACTATAACATTCGCCTAATCTAACCTTCTGTTCAAAACAATGGCGACCAAATAGTAAGGGGGGATAAGGTGGATAAATCCTCCCATAACCATTTTGTTATTTTGTATTATTTTTAATAATATACTGTGTATGTTGATAATTTTTGTTTACAATGGTCTGTCTGATAGAACTATTAACAAATGTTGATATTAATTTTTTCTGTGATACTAACAACCGTATTACTTTAAATCACAAAGAAAATAATAACAACTAGGAAATATGATACATATAGAAATAATGATTAAGAAAAACAAGAAGAGAATAATTTGATAGTAATTATAAATGATATTTCTATCCTAATGAAAAAATTTAAAAGTATTTATAAAACTAATTAAAGTTTGATAAAAAAACATATTTTTCGCGTATTTTTGAAAATTTTGGTTTTTCACAATTTTTTAACTTATTGTAATGTTTGCAATGTGTATACAACCATATATGACAGGGGTGGCGAACCTTTTTAAGTTCAAATGCCAAATTTTTCCTTTTCAGGTTTTGAAAATCGTTTACATGCCCAAAGAAAATTATATTTTCTAAGACTATAAACAAAATTACAGATTTATTACATTATTTTTATTAAACTTAAGTCATTCTTAGTGAAACACAAGTAGTAATTGTTTTTTTGGTAAAAACCTTTCTTTCCTTTTATTTAATTACATTTTTGATGGCAAATAAACTTTCACGAACATAGAGTGACGAAAAATATGGAAGCATAAGAAATATTGTCATTTTTAAAACATATATAATTTGTTTATTTGAATTTCTAACAACCAACATTTTATAAATAGTAAACATTTTTTTTTTTTTTTGTACAATTTTTCAATTTTGTACAGTTTCAATTTCTTGCGCGTGCCATTAAAATTTGGTCAACGTGCCATAGGTTTGCCACCCCTGATATATGATATATTTTTTTAAACCATGCTATTTTATTATATCACTGATTCTAACCAGAATCTCATATTATTTTCAGTTTTCATCATCAACAAAAAAATTAAAAAGTCAATAAATTGTTAATATTTTTTCATATTTATTTTAAAATTTTAAAGATAAAAAAACATAGAAAATGTATTATGAAAATTTAAGAGTTTGGTGGAACAACCAGACAGCACCATTTTTTCAAATTGTCCAAGAGATAATTTTTTGAATTTTAAAATATACGAAAGTCAAATGTTTATTTTTAGTATTAGAAATTATTGTTAATGAGGATACAAAGTATTATATAATTAAATCTTAAAAATAAATTCTAATTTATATATTCCTTGTGTTTTTCAATATTTTTTACTTGAACTATTCGGTTTTGCCGTGAATCGGCAACAAATTTTATTCATATTTTATATTACACGTCATAACTTATACAATTATTACTATTAGTAAAAATTAAAAAAACATTTCATGGAAATTAAATTCAAGTAAGTAGTTAAGTAACTCTAAATGTTAATAAATCAAAAAAAAAAAAAAAAACGAGTAACTTTGCATAATATCACTACATTGTTAAAATTACTTTTTGCGCGTAATGAATATTATTGACAGTTTTCTTTTTTTTGATTTTTTATTAGGTATATACAATCTGTTCCTTTAGGGACAATAAGAATATATGATAATAAAAACAAAATATTAACATGAAAACTTGATGGGAGGAGTCACCCAGTGGTTACACTACCCTAATTGATTTTTTTTTTACTTTATTTACTCGTTGAGAAGATCTCTACACCATTTTCTTCTGAGCCTCCTGGGAGGGTTCCCAAGAATTGTGAGAGTGGCAAGGTTTGAGATGAGAGGGTTGGTATGAGAAGGGAGTTTTGAGTGGAAACGCTTGTAAAAAGTTACTGCTTCTTCGTGGACTGTTTTAATTTTTAGATCGGTGTGTAAGGTTAGGTTTGAAATATAAGGAGGAGAATTTATGATTTTACGAAGGATGTTGTTTTGGAAGGTTTGAATTTTATTAGTGTTGGATTTTTTGGCATTGCCCCAGAGTTGATTATTGACAGTGAATAATATTTTTACGCAACGAATTATTTATTATTATTATGGAACTATAGAACGGCATCAAAACATGTATCATGCCCGATATCATTGATAATAATAATATTATACAGCAAGACCGTTTCGTGTAAAAACAAGGTAGCTCCCAAGTTGTCCTCTTCTTGATCGGAACTTAACCAAATGGTTGTTTCTTCTGCATTATATCGGGTGAAATAATAATCAGATCTACCTGCTTATTATATACCGATTTTTTTTCAATCGGGACATACAAAATCCTCGATTTTGAAGAAAAAAATGGAGCTAGCCTGATTATACCATCAAGCCTTTCAATAATGAACAACGTTTAAAGCAAGTCGATTCAAACATAATACGAACCTGATTCATGATTCGTTCACATATTTTATCAGCTTTGAATGAATCTTAGTATTTTATTGAAACTCCGTAGCAATACGTGTAATATTAAATTATTTTGTTCGATTTCGGAGGTGTAGTCCTTGCATAAATGTATATTACGTTATTGTATAAAAACGTTACTGGCCCAAATCGTGAACCACGTCTCGTAGATATTATTAAAATGCTTTATTTTTTACACAAATGGTATCCTAGCACTTAGTGCTCTCGTAGTTTATTTTTATTTTCATACTGTTAGTGTCATATCATATCGCACTGGGAAAAGATCAATTCTCACAATCCACAACAATTCGGTTAGTCGCAAGTCTAACAAACTGCATCGTGATGATGTTCACTGCCACAGAGATGAAATTCACTTCATCTTCGTCCACCATGTTCCGGGTGGTATGTGCGCTGAGCGCGATGACGACGATGGTCGTGCAGTCGCCAGCGGCCGGAGCGGCACCGCATTCCAACCCGTCGACGTCCGACGAAAGGTCGGCCAAGGTGGTGCCCGTCGTGGTGGCTCCGGTCACGACGAACGCGAGCCCTTTGAAGCGGCTCAGCGAGATTCCTGACCACGGTCACGTTCTACCGATGGTAAGGGACGCGAATGGACCTCCGCGCCGCCACAACCGGAAACACCATGGTGTTGGACGGGTACGCGGCAAGCATGGGACACGTGGTCGTGGGTGGACGCACGGGAAACACGGTAGCGGTGTGTCGAGGAAAAAAGGCCATCGGAATGAGTACGTCGTGGAACGAGAGGTAAGCGATCATACTGCGGTAAACGTCCCTTTCCGGTGGTCACAACTGGTCGTCTTCGTTAATTCGATCTCTACGGGGTGGGGGGAGGTTGAACAGCTTTAAATTGTAACTAAAATAAATAAATTTGATAAACGGTTACGTAACCGGAATCGCGTTTTTAACAGTATTAATCTTTGAATGCAGGTGTTAATCGTCAACGTCTGGGGAGAGCAGACGTTGAGCGAAAAGCCAACGTTTCCAACTCCACCGGTACTGGCAAAGGTCTCGGAAGCGGTCGGTGAACCCTACGGAGGAGCAATGGCTACCGTAAATCGGCTGATTCGCCGTGTCGGCATCACCAACGTCTTGTGGTTGGTGTTGCTGATCCTTTGGACGGCCGTGATCGTATCCGTACACTGCAGTCTACGGTTGGGCAAGACGTTTCGTCCCTGCGTGACGGATTTCGCTGGTAAAATGGAGTCGGCGATAGAGCGGCATCCTATAGCGCAGCTGAAGTCCTTGATCGAACCGAATTCGGAAAATGACCAAAGGTCATTGATCAATTCGGAAACAGGGTTCGAGCTGAAAACATCGGTTTGAGCTACTACGAAAATTCGAGTGTCTTTACATTTGTACCGTGTAGCATTTTTTTTCACTTTTGGATTTATAAAAGTATCCCCCCCCCGTGTTATTTCCCTTTATTTATTTGTTGAACAAATACATTTGTGTTCTTATTGCAGTGAATTCAATGTACAATATTTACTGAATAATCGCAATAAATTATATAATTATTAAACGTTTCAAACAATTGTTGTATTATTTTGGAATTGACGCAACATTTTCCCGGTAAACCACTTTTCATAAGTACACTTGAAAGGAAGCTCAGTATTATAATTGATTTATGCAATACGCGTCGTTTAATATTAACAAATAACACGTGTGCAATTCGATAAACATACGTTGATGATATTGATCTAAAAAGATATAAAAATATCACATAATTTTTTATTTCTTATTTCTGATACATTGTCTGTATGAGAAGCATCATATAATTTTAAAGGTAATCGAATCAAGTTTACATACTGCATACCAGCAGTAAACTCATTTATTTATTTATTTTTTTGAAAAATGCAGTTGTGGAACCAAATATTAAAACCGGTTAAAAAATTAAGAGCACCTGTACCATTATTTCTTAAAATTGTATGATGTGTAGGGAAATGAGATATACATCGTGTACAAATATCGAAAATAAACTGTCATACATTTTTTCTATAAGCATTTGAATATTCAAATATTGATAAAACACAATTGAAATTACGAAAATATGTAACAGTTTGTAATTAAACTGACTTCTATTAAATACAATTAAATAAAAAAATTTCGTATTAAACCAACATACTTCTGTACAATTTTAAAAGCTTAACCACAACTAATAAATCAAGTAATTTGTTTTGAAATTTAACACTAGTGTTGTCACAACTTTTTAAATTCCGTTCTATTATATTTTCTTAAAAGCAATATCATCTCGTATTTTTCAATAATATTTTACGCTTGGTTTTGGGGGCATCTTTGTTTATTCATTATGTTTTCACTTTTACATTTAAAACGATTGAGTATGGTATAAATCTCTTATAAAGTAGATACTGTAGTAGAATATTTTCTAGCTGGCCACTACGTTTCACTCAGACTCTTTAAACCTACAGTTTTCTCATCATTGTTTTTTTAAATCATCACAAATAATTTTAAACGAACATAAAAAAGATATTATCAATAGAAAATATAAACTTAAAATATGAATTTGTGCTGAGAAAAAAAGCACCTTCGGATTACTTCAATGATTCAGGGCCTGGAGCCCGGACCCCTAGTCTCCGTGCTTAATCCGGGCCCAGAGTATAAGTTGGTGATTGGTAAGTACATATTTAGGAAAGAAGGATAGAATAAGGACAGATGTCCTATTATCAAAAAACTAACAAGAATGTTTAGTTGTTCTGTACATTGAATATCAACCTAAGAGATACCTTTCAGATAAATATTCGTTCAAAAAAATTTGATATCGGTGATACTCCAATCATATTTGCTTATCTTTAAACGTCTATAACTATAACTCAATTATAAGCCAAATAGGTGATAAAAATGTTTTTTTTTATTCGTTTTACTATTCCATTGCACTGCCTGTTTATGTAAATTTACACTCATCGTTTCTATTACAAAATAATATTGTAATTTAACGTTATGAGAAAAATTGATATGATCTAAAATTAAACGTTCAGGTAGATATTCGTTCATCTGTTCAATATGATCAAGAAGAATATTTTACTTTTATTGTACACAAAAAAAAAAAAAGGAAATACACTTTCAAATATTTTTATTAAAAAATTATAATCTTACAATACAGCTTTTGCATTACATTTAAAGTACAATTAATAATTTATAAGTAAATAATGTCACAGTAAACATATAATACAAATAATGGCGGCGGTGAAGTTTGAGACGAGTATTATATCGCCTCATAGACAGTATGTGATGTGAATTATCGTAAATATACTAAAATATTAGACAATATTCTTAGTAATGACCATGACTTCCACCGTGGTTACTACCGTGGCCACCACCATGGCCACCTTGGTTACCACCGAATCCACTACCTTGTCCGTGGTTACCACCGAATCCACCACCTTGTCCGTGGTTACCACCATGTCCATAATTTTCGTTAAATCCACCTCCTTGTCCATGGTGACCACCTTGACCATGGTGACCACCTTGTCCAGATCCGGAGTTGAATCCACCTCCATGACCACCCTGTTGGTATTCACCACCCTGTTGGAAGCCACCGCCGTGGCCGCTGTTGTGGCCACCGCCGTGACCGCCCTGTTGGAAGCCAGATCCTCCACCGTGGCCACCCTGTTGGTAACCAGATCCAGATCCACCTCCACCGTATCCTTTGCTTTTGGTCGGGGAGCCGATAACGTAGGCGACCAACACAATGGTCAACACAATAGACTATAAAATAAGAAAACCTTCACGTTAAAATCAATGGGCGCAAAAATACTAAACAAATACATTATATCAATTATATTACGTATCGAACTATAACGCATATTATATTGATACATTTAAAACGCATTGTAAAAATAAAGATTGCGATCATAAAGTAATAAAGCAAATCCACGCAAACTCATTGTGTTTTCAATTAAAGGTAACAAAATGATAATTGGATTCCGTTTGTTTATAAATCGAAGAAAATAGTTAAACATTTAACAGTACGAAATTAAAAACAGTAATTATAGAAAACAATTATTATAGTGAGTGTCTTCAGTGGTTTGTCTTAACTATTAGAACATTGGGCTATGTAAATATTTTGTACCTACTTCAATGTTAAAAATAATTTTAATGTATAGTTGAATATGGTTTTCTTTAGATAGTTGTTCAGTTTCATGAAAATCACACTTGGTGCACAGATACGATTTACTTATATTACATTAATAATATAAAGTACATATTAAGTAAATTTAAATATTGACTAGCAATTCTAACGAAAGATTATTTTTAATTGTACTTAATGTTTAGTCAACTTTTGTCCTTTAAATAATGTTTAAATAAATTGCAATAACCCGAATCGTCAAGCAATGAAAAGTAAATTATATACTAAGACCTTAGTTTGACAGTTCAAAATAAATAATATCACTATAATAATTTTAGTGTAGTTGAGGAAATGTCGAGTACAAGGTTAATTATATGTAATTTTAAATACTATTATATACCGAAAAAATTTCAATGAACTTTTTTTATTCATTGTGATGAATTGTTTTGTTTAAGACTTCCTATTTGATTTTATGTGTGTATTCTTGAAAATGTTGGTGAACTTTGTATATAAAGACATTTCAAATTAAAAGAATCTTTATCAATCAAATAACTGTTATTGAATATTAACCTAATAAAATAGTATGATGGATAGAATACTAAAAAGTTATGATAATATATCAAGTGATAATTAGTATTGTTGATCATGAATAGAAATACCAATATTAAAACAACTATATTTTGTTAACTTATAATCAAATATTGTATGTATAGCAAAACTTAGATAGCATTACATTTTAATATTTAAGTACAATTTGAACTGTAGCATTTAAAAAAAAAAAAATGTCTTGAAGTACCGTTTGGAATACGTGATAACAAAACTGTTCTATATAAAATAACTTATTAAGTTTTAATGTTAAAGAAAAAAAAGAAATTTGAAATAAGCTATTATTTTACTGTTATATAAACCAGTTTTTATTTAAATTAGTTGTACTCAATATGAATTCGCCAAAGAATAGTACCTATATTAATTTTAAACCATGTATAAAATATAATAATATAATATATTTATGTATTCAATATTGTAGAAAATATTAATTATCAGGGAAATTGTTAATATACTTAAACATATAATAACAACTCTGAAATCCTAATAATATTTCTATTTGATAAATTAAAATTGTGTTCTGTAAGTAAAAGAAAATTTTGCATATAAAATACAATTGGCATACAAATAAAACCTACATAATATTGTTTTCAGAAAAGCCATTTAAAACGATTTAATCGTCAATCGAGATAACAATTGAATACATTATACTTTACACTTTATACATATTTAAAAATATGTTTTATGTCAAACTAATCACTATGTTGTTTATATTAAAGAACATTAATTATTGTTATTGCATTTTATGACTTATCATTTTTAAGATAGCGATACGCTTATATGTATGTAATTCAGAATTCGAAAAATTAGTCAATTAATTCTATTGAATTGTCGAAACATTTTTTTAAACTATTATATTTTAACTTATAACATAGAAAATTGCTCCGAACGAATAACAATATACACTAATAATCTTTATTAAATTATATAAATTTCCAAGACTCGTGCAAGCCACAAATGCCAAGTGATGAGCCATTTATTTATCTTAACTAATCTAATTTTCATTATTATGTTAAGTTTTAGCATAAAATATTATAACTATCGTCATTATATTTATATTTTCATTTTGATCTTTTCCCGTTTGTCAGTCTAATGTACCGATATGAAACAAAAAACCCCGGTAGCTTAAGAATCGGTGAACATGTTATAAACTCGTGAACTGTTTTCCGTAAAATTTTTAATCGCGATAAAGATAAATGTCTTGTTTTTGATCGGAATGACATTTGTTTATTTCTTTTCACAATAATAATTATGGTGGAAAGTACGTTCGATGCATTTTTATTACTACGCAGCGTTGTTCTCGACGCGTATAACGATAGTAAATCGGATTTCTGGAATTCGACAATAATTTATTGAAACGCTTTGAAATATCGACAAGTTGAAAACGCGTGTACCGCTCGGGGAACGTTAAAAGAAATCTCTCGGAACGAACGAACGCGTTGCTTTCGAGTATTCGACCGGATCGGACTCTGACGAAACCGTCAGGCCGACGGTATCCCTCGCACGTCGGGTGTACCGCTGACCAGCGGTCGGCAACCTTTTCGGACGTTTAAGCGTTTGCGGACGATACGAAAATCGCATACGATACGCGACGAAATTTCCTAGTGCGAAAAAATAGAATTTCGAGCCCCCGCCCGCCGCCGGTCAGGACCGACGTTGCGGCGACGTCCGAAGGCGAAAAACCATTCGGACGAACGTGTACAAATGCGCAAGTGATAGTTACCAGACGGGCCATGACGACGGAGTTGTTTCGTACGGTTTCTGAGTGGTTACGACGAGCTTTTCGAGCAGTTGGCGGTTCGGTGGACGTCGGTGAACTGTTGCCGTGCCGGGCACCGGGCCGGCGTTTTATAGGAGGAAAACGGTCGCGAAAAACGATGTCGGTCGGATATCGCAAACGCGCGCGCGCGAGGTTAACGTGTCTCGGCTGACCTTTGTGCGTTCGCGCGTCCGCCCGGTGCCCGGGAGAACGTCTCGTGCACGCGCGACCGCCGAAACTGGTTTCCCGGTGGGGAGGGGCCGGGGCTGCGCGAACGTACCGGTCCTCCCCCCCCCCTCCGGGAGCGCGCGAAATAATCGTTTCGCGCACCACTGACGGATCGATCGTCCGAACGCGCAACGATCACGAGCGGACCGCCGCCGTAGGAGGAGCTGCGTCGACGGACGATCAGCGACCCGTTCGCCACCCGTCGGTGGCGGACTTGAACGCCCGTGGCCACCTTGAGCGCGCGCAATGATTTACGTTCGGCGGAGCCGCCTTTTTCGAACAACGAGTTGGCCGATCGATTTTATTTTTCTTCCTTTTCATCGTTGCTCATCGTTGTTGTCGTTATTATTATTATTATTATTTCGTTTATTTTTCATCCTTATTTTCCGCGTCCAGATTTATTGCGAACGTGATTTCCTGTGCCGGCGGCCGAAACGAGTTCAAAACGAATCTCGCGAGAATCACGATCGGTAAACACACACACACACACATACGGTCCAGTTCGACGTGCGTTTCATTTCGCCGGTAAACAAACCGACAGATATTGGATTTGAACGATACGGTTATTATTATTCGAATGTTTCTAAATAATGTCTAACAAAGCCGATCGGTTCGGAAAAGAATACTCGAACACTTACGTAGATCAAAAATCACTGTAATGTCGATTATTTTGTGAAATTCGGCCGAAAATAATTTTGTCGCTGGATTGCAAGTTTCAAGTCACCACCCGTAACCAACAAAACTTCTGTCTAATAATATAACTAATAGAATAAATGACCTATTATTGGACATTATCCACTCGTGATCCGGATATATATATATATGACTATACTGTACAGCAGAGGTGTAGCCAAAGGTGAGCTGCAGACCTTCTCCCTTCCCCCCCCCCCCCCGAAATGTTAAGAAAATTATATTAATGGTCTATGAAAAAGGTAAAAATATTTAAAAGTTTTAGTATTAACGTTTTACAGCTATCTATCTGTGGTAGTAGGTATTTAATACACATAATATTGTGCTTCGGTTGCGAATTGCGAATTCAACTTCAGATTCAAGACTTATAGGACACGCATTATTATCTATTCATAGAGACAATGAAATCTCAGATGATCGAATATTCGATAAATGTATTAACAGTGAACAGGAAAAAGGCTTAAAGGTTAAAATTGTCTCTTAAATTTTTTGTCATTTAATAATAAAATCAGTTAAAAATGTTAAAAAGTAATCCAATAGGTATTGTTAATTGTTTTTATTCATTATATTATATTCATGTTTATTAAGTAGGGGTTTGTTTTATTATATAAAATTTTCGTATATAATCTTATGTCCTATTAAAAAAAAAAAATCATAGTTATTTTTTTTTACTTTTTTTTTAATAAATAATACATGTAAAATAATTTATTTTATATTACTATAAAATACAATATTCAAAGTATTTAAAGTACACAAAAGGTATTATTAAATAAATTTATGTTAAGGGTTCTAGTAACCAAAATCTAAAATATAACTTTGGCATCCACATGTTAGACTTATGGAGAACCTATCTAAACCACCGCTGTGTAAAAATTGATTAGCGCCCCCCGAAAAGAAATTCCTAGCCACGCCACTGCCGTACAGGCATCTGTCTTAGAGTTTCAATATTAAAAGCGTATGTTATAATAACAAAGACCAGAAGTGTTAAAAATGATAATTATAATTTTAAGACCATATTGGTTTCAACGTCGGATTAATTTTAATTCGAATCCTTTAACATAGCTGACTATTTATTTTATTTTATAAAAGGATGTAACCACGAGTATTTATATGTTATATATATATATATATATAAATTACCTTAAATAAATAAAAACGTTATGTAACATGTGCTCGGTCTAGGACCCAGAGCTAATAAAAATGCAGCACCTTATGTCAGTGGAAGTACGAGTGTGTTCGTGAATTTTTTTTTGATTTACGTAAGTTTAAGTCCTCCCTCCTCCCTTAGATCTTACAATGGGTAACAAATATTTTTATGTCGATTGGTTATATATTTTATCGTTCATGGTTTTCTTTAGATCGTTTTACTTTTACCTACGAATTTAAAACACAATAACCAAGAAGTTTCTTAGTTATTATTTCTTATATACAGATACTATTGTTACGCTGAAAATGGTTTGGACTGGAGAGCAGTTTCTTCTTCTTATTACAAACATTTAGTTTTAAAACCATGTTTTATCTATGAAGAACAGAAATTGTATTCAGTGCTCACATACAAAATCTCCAAGTCGACCTTAAGATACACAGGTGTTTCGAAAGTGATCAACAACAAAATAGTACATTCAGAAGTTAGAATATGTTTACCCCTTCCGCCTACAATGACGTCATTATGATATTATTATCTACAATTACGTAAGTGCATATTTATTGATTGGACAATAGCAGTGAAAAAAAGATCTACCGACGTCCAACTGTAATAATATTTTACATCCACTTATAGTCGAAAAATAAAAAAGTTTTTCAGTTTTTTTTTTTATATTAAAGTAGAATCAATACGTACACAAATATTGATGATAGTTAAAGATTTCGATAAATAAACTACATATAAAAGGAAAACTCTTGATGGGAGATAAAAGCAGATACGACTTCGAATATTCCAATTTTCGATATTCCCTTACATTCCCTTTCATCAATAATATGCTTCTTTCTGATTACAGTCGTCCTCGGACTTGTACCGCGATAATATTATGATAGATTTAACACGTATGTGGTTATAATACTGTAACGTCATCGGTTTATTATCGGCATTCGTTGTGAAATATAATAAAATATTATCTGTTATGCACAACGGAATAATTCTGCTCGATCGATCTTCAAAACCGATAACCATTTTTTTTAAATTTTCGTGGATTTCACTATGTTATAATGTTTTAAGATTAATACTCGTACCAAATAAATGGTTTTTATAAAAAAAAATAACATAATTATAATCGTACAAATTTTTATTTCTTGGATTCGTACAATCGATAATATTATGGTTCACAACAATATCACGACGTATGTGTGAAATATCGATATAACTACCGATAATTTTAATAACTTTCAAATGCGGTAGAATAATTGAACAGTTCCAAATTTACGAGTCAAATGTATAGAGGTAGAAGTATGTGTAGTACTTGTACACATCAATGTATACTGAATGAATTCGTGAATTTATAAACATAAATAAATCAACCATTATGAACCATTAATCGTTGTATTTCTTATTGATGGGGAAGTTTTCAATGTGTAGTATTAATATATATTCCTTTGTATTTTGGTGCACCGAAGTAGTGATAATTTTACAAATGTGTACAATAATATTAAAAACTCATTATGTAAATTTATTGGATGACCTCATATTAGTCCGTGAAACGAAATGTTAACAAAAAACGTTTACGCGATAAACCCCGCACAGGTCAAACACATAAACAAAAAACAATTAAAAACAAGTCAACAGTTTTCATTCGTCCATAAGTTTATCCATGCGAAGTAAAAATATATATAAATATGTAGGTATACTATTATACTATTAAGGAAGCTATTAATTGTTATTTTGTTTTTTTTTTCTACGGTACATTCTTTAAACAGGCGAACCACACAGTCGTAGTTTATTTAATTAGGCTTGGTTCTCAGTATTGTTACTTAATACATTATTGTGATAACAATTCTGCAAATAACAACATTATAATAAAATAATAGACACAAAAAAATAATAAACAATCCACTCCGAATAAATAATAATTCATATAGTATTTATGCACAAACGAATACGAATTGTTTTCGTTTTAAAGTGCTTGTTTTTTTAATTAAGATCAGTACACAAGACAAAAAAGGATTGGCTATTAATTTATTTGTTTTTTCGATGGCTTATTTAGAATAAAAATATTTTAGTTTTAAATATTTTAATGTTCTGAATAATTCAAACGTTTAAAATTTAGTTTTCAAAACAAATTACTTAAATAATCCTAAAACATACTAAGATAAATACGAATCATCGTGGGTTGTATTTCTGTATATTAGTAACATTTTAGAAAATAGGGAAACATTATACTTTGTTTTGTGATCAAATATTTTCAACAAACAATTATCATGGGCGTGCGCACGGGAGCAGCAGAGACAGCTTATACTGTCCTTGGACTTTCTTTGGGACTTCCGGGGCCCGCAAATGTTAAATAATGGGCCTCGGTAAAATTATATTTCCACAAATGATTTTTTTTTCTTTTTTTGATAAAGTATAAATAAATATTTTATGATTATAGAATTTACCAGTATACAACTAATAGACCTGTCCACTATAAAAATAAATTGACATGATTTTTAATCGTAAATATTGTTATAATTTATGATCAACATATCTAAGAAATAAACTGGGTTTTTTAACGTTATCGTAATATCGTCGTTCATGATATTAAATAGCGATTAGCAATTACGTAATTGGTTGATTGAAACTTTTCTTGATTTTGTACGGTTAGTTTCTGTTAACGCTGAATCCATATTCACTGCTCTAAGTTTTTTTTTTTTTATTTCATATGACATACAAGATCTTAAGCGCTACACAATCAACAACTATTACAATATAATTCAAGTAAAAAATAAAAAATGTAAAAGAAAAATAAATCAATAAATCAATAAGAATATTTAAAATTTGTAAGTAAAATAAACAACTATATAAATACTTTATATTACTATATACAGCTCTAAGTAATATTATACATTCCAAATTTGGTATTGGTTGGTCATCAATAATTGCTGTGTGTTTTGATGGGGCCTCAACAATGTCTGGTGATTTTGGTGGGATACAAAGAAAATTCATAAATATGAATACAAACATTTTGTACGTGTATTACTATGCATACTGCTTGAATTTGTCATTATTTCTTCAATCGCAAGTAATACAAGTAACAAAAATCAAGTAGTATTTAACTTTTTAGGATCTGTTAAATATTTATACTCATTCATTGAGTATAATAGAGTATAGCAACCCTACGTGACATACTATTTTTAAAATATAACTAAAGAACATGGGTCTTAACTTAAAACGTTAAAGTCATGCTCAAGAACAAGGTAGACATGTCGCTCAGAGGCAGTAAATGCTATCAAACATAACTATAGTGAATTATTAAAAGCGTTAGACAAAATAATAATAAACAGTTCGTTGCCAGATGTAAAAATGTATGACTCAAGATTTAAAAGTCAAATCAAATAATTTTATTTTATTTTTTGTACGAATATGATACAACTTATTTTACAGTTAGTTTTGAATGTGAGTTCTCCGTTACAAACTCCATAAATGCAATTTACGTAAACTATACGAGTATGTTTTAGTTACTGATACTCGGAAGTTCTAACAAATGCATATTTTTCTTGGTTCATCCTAGAACATCCAAAGTAAGACACAAATATGTTTCACACTATTAGAATATTATAAACAAAATTTAATTTTGTTATTTTTTGCATATTTACGGGTTTTATTGCTATTTTGTTAATTTAGGGTTTATAGTGCTAGTTTCGGGTATATTTTCACATAATACAGGAAATAATCACATTTTGTCAATGATAATTGTATATACTTGATTATATTTTTAAAAATATTTGAATTTATGGAAATAAATAGAACTGATCAAATATTATTTTATGTTTTCATCGACAATTTGGTATATATATAATAGTTAGTGACGTCATTGTTATTACCTTATTATATCATTGTATTAGATTATTAAACATTTTAACAACCCGGGATAATTTCCAAGGTAAATATATTAAATAATTTAATAATAAGAACATTTTTACAAACATATTTAAGTAATTTAAAATTGTTGTGAACGGTTTATAATTTAACCAGTTTAGACTGTGTCTATAAGCTCAAAAATTAGTAAAATTACATTTAATTTTTGTTCTAATAAATTTATAATTTTTTCAAGTTAAATGCATATTTCTTTTTATTTTTCGTGCTATTTATAGTGCATGTTTTAGAGTTTTAAGTGCATATTTAAGAGCTAAAAAGTAACATTTTTAGTGCTACCACATCCGAGCCCTGTTGATATGTATAGTATCCTAAAAAACACGTTTTTTAATATTTTTATCGGATAACAGTAATAATAATAATAAATACACAATATTATTTTTTTAAATTAATTGATCATGTAGTGTATGGATACACGTTTTTTTATAATATTGCCCAATTAGTATAATAACTTATTAGTATATTTTAAAAATAACTACAAGTACTTACTACGAAAAGGTTGTGGAATGATAATTGATAACGCATTATCGCAGTTTTATATTATTGTTTATAAGCAATTTTGATCATAATTTATCTGAATTCGTATGAATACAATCACTAATACTTAATTTTAATAATGATACAATTCGACTGAGGAACAGTAATGTTTATACTCGTGAATATCATATTTTGATTTTATTAAACGAAAAACTAATTTTAAATTAGAAATTATGTTTTTGTCGATAAGCTTTTAGAAAAAACATATTTAATCAATCATTTGATTATTTGAATATCGATTATATTCTATAGTATTCTCTTAGTATAAATTATCGTGGTAATCGACGTAAGTAAACCAATCGAATAATAAGAATATATTTATTTGAGTATATGACACATAGCAGATACCCGAAAGCTTACGAATTAACGTGATTATACAAATTCACGGAGCCTTGTGGGTATAATAATTCAATGATTCACGTGGATAAAATTATAAGTACACGTGAAACTTTGAGCAACAGGTCATACAAATTAAACTTAAATTTCGGGTGAACAGGTGAAAAAAGTAGCTCTAATTTATACCTATACCTAATATTCGGAGTGTAAACCGTATTATATCAATTATTACATAAAATTCAGATTAGAACCGTTTAAACAGATAAATATATGATCTATATTTATAAAATACAAATATCACTCACCCACTCACTCGTTCACTGATCATTGTGGAGCCAAAACCATTAAACCGATTCATTCAAAATTTTGAGGGGATGTAATTACTACTACGCATTGAGAAAGGATTTTTCAAAATTATATTTTGAAGGGTCGAAACCGTTTTGGGTTGCAGACTGGACGGTATCTTCATACAATTTCATGTTAACATTAATATAATTTCATATTCATACATTTTCACGTTTTGGTTACGTAGGAATATATTTATTTTAATAATTACCAAATAAAGCGTATGTAAATTATGTGAAGACAAATAGAATAAAAATAAATATCTCGAGCAACAAGTTAACAGTTGATCCCAATATTATGTGTAACATTATACTCGTACATAAATATTTACCAATTAACTTTCTTATATACATTTATGGTTTGCAACAAAATGTACAACTATCTTGTTCCGTGTTTGTCCAAAGATGTATAGTACTTGTAAACTCAAACCAAAGTGTGATGACATAAAATGTCCACCTAACCAATTGTTTTATATACGTCTCACAGTTATAAATCTTAAAAATAAACGAACACACCCGGCGCCCACCGTGCGCACGCCTATGCATATCGTCAAACGGTACATGTTTCGCAAGAATTTACTAACTTTAAGGAGCATTATCGGACGCAGTTATAAATCAACGTAACATAAACGTGTACGTCAGTTATAATATTATCTTCGATCAGATTTGAATAAACTATAATAAAAAAAAAAAAAAAAAAACTAAAATAAACTATCAATAAACACGAATATCATTTGTATACGAATTATTAGTATTAATAATACAGTTAAAATACATTTTTAATCTTTATAACTTTAGTACAATATGAGTTTGTTCATAAGATATTATGTAAGTAATTTTTCACTTTGACATTGCATATAAAAAGGCATAGAGTAAAATTATTTGAACTAATGGCACGTTAAAATACATATAGGTTTTATTCTTAATTAACACTTAATGTTTGGTGTTTGTTATAGGTTAAACATAAATCTACTTTCTATATAACCGTATATATTACAGTTATGGTTTCTGTATTTTAGTTTTCAAACCGAGTACAAATGAGTAAAAACAAAGCTATACTGATAATATAAGTATAAATGTATAAATACAATAAGGGATCAAAGAACTATAAATTTTTAAAAAAAAATTAATAAATAGAACAGGAAATAAGAAACATGTTTTGAACTAAAGTCAAATAATACAATAATACACACTAATAATAATAATAATAATAATAATAATAATAATAATAAAATTAAATAAACACATTATATTACAATAACATTAATAATAGGTAGAATAATACATTTACTAATATTTTGAAGTGAGAGGACAATTTCTCAATTTATTTTTTATAACAAGTCTTCTAGTTTAATATCTACAATATTTTAATTTCTGGAATAGTATAGACTTGATACGGAATATAAATAAATAATTTCACTACACAATAGTAAAACAGGTGGACGCATTGAACGCATGAACCATTCGTAGTGCACCGTTGTTGCAGTTGTACATATCGTTTAAATGTACTTTTCGTCTTCTAAACATTTGACTCTTTTTAAATTGAACGAGCCTCTTTTGATATCTTGCAGCACTAAATCCACAATGCACACCTCCTCATCTTTGGGCACCATAGATCTCCTAGCTTGTACCTTAATACTTGGGTTGACTTTTTCTTTTTCCAATTTCGTAGCGAGCATTTGGTTCTTTTCCTCTTGCAAACGGCGGTCGATGTTTTCCTGTAGGAAACAAACATGTTTATTACTATTATTATGTTTATTTTAAAACGATTATTAGTACTATAATGCAACGGCATAACATAGATATTAAGTGTATGTACGCCTCGGAAGTAATACGAACATTCGTGTTCGAAATGTTTACGTGGATGACAGTTGAAAGACTGTCGTAATACGCATAACTAATTAAGTTAATAACCAAACCGTATAAGATGGACGTGACCTCACCTTGGCGACTACGTCGATTCGCTCGAAGAAATTTCCCAACAGTGCATAACACTCTTCGATTTTAAATTTTTTCGCGTCCTCGCCGAAGTGAACAGCTACCCTTCCAATTACCTCGGTCACGGTTCTGAACTCTTCGTTTAACGTTTCCACATCGATCATGGCTTGTTTCATAAAATCTAATCAATTCAAATATATTATTGATAAGAAAATCTATACTAAACTTAAAAATTTTGATTTTATTGAAAAAAAAAAAAAAAATCACTCAAAGAAAATTAGGTAATTCTAACATTTATCACACAAACATGGTTTCATATTTTATCCGATAAATTTTTGTTGGCCATGTTTTGTCACTTAACATTTTTTTGATACAATGACCGTTTTGACTTACCTGAGAATTGAGTATAA
>NW_020273408.1:0-11239 GCF_003268045.1 Sipha flava
ATGTTCTTTTTCTTCATGATGTTCTTTTTCGTTATGGTGTTCCTTTTTTTCATGATGTCCTTTTTCTTCGTGGTGTTTGTAGTCATCATGGTACTCTTTTTCGTTATGATGTTCTTTTTCTTCATGATGTTCTTTTTCTTCGTGATGTTTGTGATCATCACGATGTTCTTTTTCTTCGTAATGTATGTAGTCATCATGTTGTTCTTTTTCTTCGTGGAGTTCATGATGATTATCTTGATGATCATGATGATCATGTTCGGGGTAATAATGAGGTTCATGGTCAGCATGGTGTTCTTCGTGGTGTTTATGAGACCTATAGCCACCGTACGGAGAACCGAGAGCATAGGCAATCATCATAATGGTAAAAATGATGGACTGAAATAAGATAAAAAAAAAAATTGTTGAAATTAATAGACACAACATTATAATAATAAACATCCGTTCAATTAGTATATTTATTTATTTTGAACAAATCAATGTTTAAAGCGCGTTCTCATGAGTCAAGACCGATTATAGTTGATCAACCAAAATTGAATATAATTTGAATCAGTTTTTGTTCACATATTTCAACAGAACATGTTTCAATTTCATTTTGAACTCAGTAGAAAAGCTGCGGTTGACACGTAGTTGACACCAACTATCATGCTTAAAGTTCTAAGAATTTTAGCATCACGCTTTCAGACCACTTGAGGCTCATTTTCAAAATTAAAAATATTTAATACGTTAAAAATTAAAAAAAAAACACAACTGACAAAATAAAACATAAAATGCACGTGTGACTGCCCACTGTTTGAAAACAAACTGAAGTTCAACTTGAATCAACTGTAGTGTAGGTTGTTCTCACGTGTCAAGATGGGTTTCAACTTGAAAGGAATTGAAAAACAACTTATTAATTGAATAATAAAGTTTGACTAGGTCAAACTTTTTTTAATCAACTAATTAGTTGTTCAATTTTATATCGCTACGGATTTTATTCAATTTTTTTTTGATCAACTATAATCGGTCAACTAAACTTGATTTATGAGAACGCGCCTTTAGTAGTAGTAATCAATTTTATCACAATCTTTATAACCCATCATGTATTGACTATATAATATATTACATAAACTTAAAACATATTTTCTCAAAATTTTTTTTTCTAATACTAAGTTAAATATTGTTTATATAAATATCATACTCGTTATAAAAATATATCAAAAGTTTTTTATTAAGAAGAAACGTTTAACGTTTATCATAGAAATATCAAAGAATATTTATCGTATTTTCGATCGTTGAACGTAACACAGATAAACATATCGTTATTGAAATATAAATGTTAAGCGAAAAAATAGTTGTTGACGGGAAAAAAATCATCGCTACAATAATTGTAAACGCCGCGGATCCAAAACCCGTGATCCGGACGAAAAAAAATCAACACGTACTGCAATGCGGTGCAACACGCACAACGCACGGGCGTGCAACTAGAACGCAAATGTTGGGGGTAATTAAATTTTAACTCGAGGGTGCTAAAAACCCAATGCATCCCCCCCCTCCCTAGTTGCGCCTACGGCACGATGTACAGCAGTGCTCGAATTGAGAAAAATTAAGTAGAGGAGCTCAGTCCAACGATTTGAAAACTGCATTCCACGTGCGCAATTATTTGACACAGACCCGTGGACCCGTGAGGAGCTTCGTCCCTCTTCCCCCCTCCACCAACCTTAAATATATTTTGAATACCACTTTTCAACTAAACAAATATTTAAATTCCAAATATAATATATTTTGATAGCAATACCAACATCCTATATGTTACAATAGAAAATAAAAATAAAATAATAATTAACATAGGTAATTGTAGGCGATCAGGCAGTCTCATGAATCGAATGATATAATCATATATTTGGTTTTTGTTTTTATTTATTTTGACTCTTTAGTGCGGGCCACGGCCTTAGAAGATTAATCCAAGGTCGTGGTGAAGGCATTTATTTTTTTCCGAAATGACGATATCGTCGATCGCCAATATTAATAACAAACCGTACAATGTATAAAGTATAATCCACCGAATTCGCAGACATTAATATTTATATTTTTCCAGAAATTACGACGTTGTCCCTTATCATAACCACCATACAATCTTTGATTATAAAAATAGTTTTGACATTATAAATCGTAAAATTAATTTTCCAATTGACGTAAATTGACATAAAAATTATTTTGGACATCAATTAGGATGAACGTGACGCCCCCCCCCCCCGTCCCCAGGAAAAAAAACGGGAGGGGGTCGCAAAAAAAAAAAAAAAAAAATTAGTAGAGAAGCTCCGTCCCCCTACGCACCCCCCCCTCCCCTAATTCGAGCACCGATGTACAGTTAATACGTGTTATACGCCTATTGTTATTACATATATTTGAATAAATTACCAGACGGTTCATGATGACCGGAGTGTAGTGGATGATATGCGTGCGCGCGATTTATTACGGTTCGCGCGAAGAGCGTAATTGCAACGTGGTCAGCAGACGTTTGGAGACCGTTCGCGTGTAACGTTTTCGCGACTGCGATCGGTCGGACGTGCCACCGCCGTCTTATATAATCGTCCGGATCGACGGCGATGCCGCGGTCGAGAATCGCACGGGACTTCGGAACAACAATAACGCTGGGGTTTCTCGTGATCGGGCGGGACTGGTCGTCGGGAGGTATATTATTACGCGCGTTTAGAATAATTGCCATGGCCGACCATTACGCTAATTACACGTTTTCCGTGCGTTATAATAAATAATATGTACGTGTGTCTACCCGTTCGGCGGATCGTTAACGATATCGTGGTTAATCGTCTCGCCGACGTCGACGAGACAATGCGCTCGAACCGTACCATGACCGTGGTCTGGGTTTCACCCGGTCCGCGAAAAAAAGTTTGACACGTTTGCATAAAATTTTTTTTACTCGCTCGAACCTCGACGGCTCGCGCTTGGCAGTTTGACGGAAACGTTTCGCCTGATGGACGTGCACGCGGAGATACCGATGTATTCGTAATATCTATGATAAAATGCGTGTATCAAAAGTTATCGAAAATCTAAACAAGTCTATGAATCCACGTTACTGTATCATTATTATGATCATAATCATAAAAACAATGCGAAAATGTGTAGTTATTATTTTCTTGAGGACATCACAACTTCAACTACATTTGTCGCTTTGTTCGTCTAAAAACTCAATAACTTTCCATTACGATGGAAACACGGGAATTCGAAGTTCTTTACAGCTCAAAAAAAAAAAAAAAAAAAAACAATCATAATCCATAATAACTAGTATCTAATTCGTAATAATTGATGAATAATAAATAATGAAATGTTCTCGTATCTTGCAATAAATCATCATTGTCAGACTTCAATCTTTACGCTATTACAATGTATGTTCGAAAAAAATAATAACAATAATTTATTGTGTTGCCGTTGAAAAACGTGTTGTTTTCCTGCTCCGTCGAATTATCCAATTACAAAAGAAACATTTATTTCCAGAAAAAACCTTCGAGGATCACCAACGTAGCTTATTCTATGTAAATGTTATGGCAGTGCTCTACAACGATTTTATTGTAAATCTTATAAACTAAATAACATAATAATACATCAATGCCATATTTTTAACAGCACAACATTATAATTCATATATACTATATGTAGTCGTGTCGATGGTTTAACATTGATTTAACGTTTCGTATTCCCCGATATTATAATAAGCACAGTTATTTGTCATGTTAAAAATTGTGATTTTTATGAATAAGTCATTAAACGTGTGACCGATTATTACAATTTCAGAGTAAAGAACTTCACTTCACCGCCGTAAAATTTTTTTAAAAAAAACAACACGTCATACCAGATAAAAACAATTTGCAGTACTACAACTAAATCACGTATAACCCTGGTATAAAAATACAATTTTTATATTTGCGGAAATTGTTTTACGTATTTCTATTCAAACTGATCTTGTAAATAGATATATCAGTACATAATAAACGTATGTTTATGACAGTGGACTGTATTTTAAATATTTCGTTTGCAATCTATCGTTAAAATAGCGATTCCGGTATAGCTCTGTTTATTTTATCCCGACTTGGTACGCATGTTTAGTTTTTTTGTCTATTCCTAAAATGTATATATTATAAAATAAAAAGGGTTATCAAATCGTCCGGACAAATTACATCGGCCGAATGAAGTGGAAGAACGTGCGAGATCTCTGGTCATCGTTCATACACTCGCTAACGTTTGCATAATTTATCGTTTACCTACGCACGATGTGCGTCTGCGACCACACGTCATGCCGTCCGTATACAGTGTGTTCGCGATAAAAAGTAACGCTATAGATATTTCGGTCGACGCACGACACAGTGGCGTATGTAGACTTACTTCTAGGAGGGAGGGGGCGAATCAAATATTTTCTTTAGTTCAGGTTCAAAATGTACAAGTAATATTTTTAGTAATATTTTTTACTAAGTATAGACTCGACAAAAAGACCAATTCAGTATTCACAGCCATGCGTAATTTGATTTCATTAAAAAACGATGGGCATTAAAAAAAAATTGAAATGTGTACCTCACTTATAATCGATTCCTTAAGTACGTATTCAGGGGGGGATCTCCCCCTTAGCTCTCCCTAAAATACGCCCCTGGCGTTCAATTGAGATTTGGCTTTCGATAGGCGAAAGGGTACGATGGACAATATCAGACGCTCATCCCTTTCGCTACACGTGTGCAACATATTTATTTATTTTATAAACGGCGACTCTGATTTTTTCCCTACCCTCATTAGACTATTATTTTTTTTCCAAGCGTATTGAAATTTTGAAAATATCACGTAATATTATAAAATTATCGTTATAAGCATGCCATTTTCAGTCGTCTAAGACGAACAGCTGAACGGGATGCACATCGATGCGTGCTGCACGTGTACAGCTGCGACCATATAACATGACGACGTGCGGGTCGAAGCGCACAAGTGAATCTGTCGACGTTTCGTACGTTACCGTGGCGTACGCCGATGCAATGCGGATACGTAAAGTGCGTTCTCTTACGGATCGATCGACGGAATTGTGGACGGAAAGGTCGAAAAATCGAAAAATGTCGATGGACATTGGTGGTCAATGTTTTACAATAGACGTTTCTTACAGTGATAACTGCACAGCCTAACGAGCGTTTCGGAATACGTGCACAAATCGTTCGAATAGTGTCAAGTGTTATGCATTCCGTGCAAGGTGTAATAGGTATTGCATTTTTGTTTGTTGGGTGTTTAATATTGCACATATATTGCGCGCAAACACCGCACCGTGTACCATACGTACATGTTGTCCGTGCGAGAAATTAATTTTGGGTTGAGCATCAGGTTTTTTTTCGTCCACGTCCGTTTTTTAATCGTTCACTGATAAGGAGTTTTAATTATAACCATATTACGTGAGTGTGTTCTACCGTGAGATTCAAAACTCCTTCTGTTGGAAGGTGAACACGCAAATAATAATAGTGCGCGTTTTACTTTATTTTTTTTTCAATGCATTTGTTTTTTTATCACATGATAATCAAACATAAGAGATAATCGCTTGATACTCAAACCCTAAGTTTCAAGGCCATGGTTCTTTTTGTGTTCGTTAATAACAGCGTAATTATCAAAGACTATTTAATTACACCGTCAGATATTCGCATTTGGTGCGGCTTCACGAGGTCGGAAAACGTTACGTTACTATTAATTATCGGTAAACTATCGTAATAAATTTGAGAATGCAACAGTAAAAAATACACGTACAACGAGAATCATAATCTGAGGTTTTTAATTAAATCGCTTTTCTGCACCGCGCGTAATGGACTACATATTGCTCACTCGAACAATTATCTCATAACGTGCCTTCCAAACAATGTACACCAATAAGCGTTTTTATGTAAAAAAAAAAAAAAAACGTTTTTTTTTCATACACGATGCACTCGTACAGGTTTTCATATTTCCGACGGATTTGATAGTAAAATCGGAAAAACGCATTATGCTGTTTTCACGGTCGAAAAAGAAAACACAGTTTGGTGTACAGGTTTAATATTTTATTTATATTTAAAACGATCATTTAAATGACCAAGAGTGGAAAACCAGTTACAAACATGGAGTTTTCCTCATGAAAAATAAATTAAGATCAGTAATAATATATGATACGCGAAGGACGGATGCCAATGGAATTTTCATCATCTACGACTCGTGTTATACAGTCGGACGATGCGATCGAAGTCTCAATAATGGTGACTTCCGTGGCCACTGGAAGAACCGCTGGACGAACCACCATGTTGGTTGTTCTGGAAACCTTCTTGATTTTTGTTCACCGAAGTGAAACCAGAAGTTTCTTCTATGATATAGCCCTTCTGTCCGCTGGACTGGGATCCGAATTGTGAACCGCCACTGCCGCTTTCGAAGTTGCTGCCACCATGATGCTGGCCACCACCAATGCCGTGTTGACCACTGCCGAAACCGCTCGAGCCGGATCCGTAGTTTCCGCCTTGTTGGAATCCGCTGGACGAACCACTGCCGGCCGAATGACTTCCGGAGTCGATCACTTCCACGTGCTTCTTATTGAAGCCAGAAGCGATGTTCAGATTACTGCTGCCGCCCTCTTGGTCGGTGGAGTGATGTTGCTGCTGTTGCTGTGATCCACCGGAGCCATAACTTCCGTGACCAAGTCCGCCTTGTCCGTAGCTTCCGTGCGATCCTCCGCTACCGAATCCCCCGGCGTTGTTTCCTCCATGGCTACTTTGTTGGTAATCAGATTCGTAGTTATGCCCGCTACTGCTGCTAGACTGATGATGTTCACTGCCTCCGTGATGCTGTTCATTGCCTCCGTGATGATGTTCACTACCTCCGTGATGATCATGGCCACCGTGATGATGTTCACTGCCTCCGTGATGATCATGGCCACCATTATGGTGTTCTTTGTTGTTGTTGTGCGGGTATCCAAGAGCATAAGCGACCAACAAAACGGTCAATGCGATAGACTAAATAAAAAATAAAAATATTGCATAATTGTTACCGATTAGCTAAAAATAATTATCAAACTATAAAATTACTTATTATTAAGTAATTAATTAATGTATATTTTAACACGTGTCATAAAAAAACTTTTTTATATCCTTAATCATAGTAAACCTGTACTCTTATAACTCATTAAGATTTTAAAAATTGATCTGCTAGATCCATTAAAGTCATTCAAGACACGTTATCACACAGTTTGATTAGTTCAAAGACGTAATTAATTTATTGGTAATCTAATGGGTTAGTGTTTATGTACTGATCATGTTTACAATAATTTTATTCAATAGATAAAAACAAGAAAACAATTAGAACGTAACTGATACAATTAATAATTAAAACCATCGATAGCAATACTGTATACTGTTTACAGTATTAACTTTGAAAATGATAAAAACTTACATGTTCTACCAGTAACGAAATCGAAGGTGGTAACTAAAATTAACTTAGTTAACCTATTTATTATAGGCCGTTATACCATGATTAAAAATGTATAAGTATCACAAAATCAAAAGCATAATCGATTACGCATATTGCGAATTTCCGATATTAATGTTTTTTTTTATTGAAGTAATCATATAAGGTGTAACATTTAAAATTAAGAAAAGTTTATATTATCTTCAATGTATAGTTATTTAAATTTTGATTTTACGTCTTTTTTTATTACTTTACATAAATATCCATTATTTATAGAAGTTGTGTGATTTAAAATGTATTTTAATTGAAAAAATTAAGCAGTGCGATAATATTAAAACAACATCTAATCTTAAACTTAAAAATTACAAAAAACATAAACATTTTCATTATATCAAATTAAATTTAAATTATATATTCCCGTTTCTATTTTATACAATTTACAATTTATGGTTTTGAAAAAAATGACATAAATTAATTCTGAATTTTTTTTTAAACAAATAAAATTACACATTAATAAGATATCTATTAAAGCTTCAAGTATGAATTTCTAAATATATTTTATTTGATAAAATAACAAACGACATTTTCGGATTAAAATTTACGATAAATAGGTAACTTTAATAACTTCAAGAATTTAAATGCTGAATTTAATATTCACAATTGATAATTTATTATAAGCTTCATTTTAAATGTAAAAATATTTTTATACGTTTTAAAATGATACTAGTTCTACCAATAATTTAATATTTAGTAAGTATTCAATGATGTTTAGGGTAGGCCTTGGAACTATAAGTGCTAATATAATTAAATATTTGCAATACGTATACATTAAAGAAATAGAAAAAAATTTGATATTACATGAAATTAAAATTATAATAATATGCGAAAACGTGCAATTTTCGTTTGATTTAAAATACCAAAAAAAAAAGTAGAAACTGCTAACAATTAATATTTTTATTATATTATAGTTTTAACAAATTAAACTGAAATGAAAACACCGAATACAGACTAAATAAAGCCTCAAAAATTGAACATGAATGTAACATATTCTTATTTTAAGATTCAATGCTCAAGATTGTAAAGACTTGCCTCTATTGCTGCCGAATTTAGATACAAAATAATGTATTTTTATTAATAAAAATGTGATTTTTCGTGTAAATAATTGTAAATATTTAAAATTAGCCACAAATCATCAGAGTAAATTGTTTAAGGAAAAACTAAAAAATAGTAAAAATAAATATGTTTATAAGTTATAAATATTGAAGTTTTCTTCCAGTAAAAAACTATGTGTATCCCACTTATTAACATTTATAACATTTCATTTTCAAATTAAATATTAATTGATTATTAAACAATAAAAAATATATATACATAAATCGTAAAAAACTAAAATAATATTCAACTATAATTTACTTTTCAAAGGATTTAATTTTGCAAAAAAAAAAAATCCTAATGCCCGTTTTTTTTTTTTTTTTTACATAGTAGGTTATAGTTTTCATCTAATAATTCATTCGACAATAAATTAAAATCAAATCAAATAAGTGTTAAAGTAATCGAAAAAGAATTTCTCGATAGATAGCAAATTATAATGATTATTATCATGTTGTTAAATCGACATTTAAAACTAACACAAAGAAAAAATAATAATAAATATGAAACAGATAAATGATCCGTGATTTTTAACATAATATCACGGCTTAAAGTATCGTAAGATTTCCGATTGGTTTATGTTACAGCCTACGGCTTAGGCGGTCGAAATCATACACATCCTTGACGATTAGGGACGTACAGCGAAACCATAATCGGTCTAATGTGTCGGTGTAGGCACGCGAACGTCAATGTATACGTGTGGGTAATCCATCGACAACTTTGTTTCGTCATTTGAAATCGATACTACTTACGATACACCGATGGACTATTTAGCGAAACTATTCGGAAATTCAAAATCGCATTATCCGATACGTGATCGGCGGCGTTCCGAACGTACGCTAAACGTTCATACGTTTGAAAAAAAAAACAAAAACAAATCCGGTGATCAGGTTCGAATACGTGAACACGAACGCTCTTTGATTTGGATTACGACGGCGTTATGTAGTGTACACAATAGTTACCAGACGGTTCATGATGATGGGATGGCCGTACGTGCGGTATACGATTTGTCTACTATAAAAACGATATGGTCGGCCGACGTCGGTGGACTGCAGCGGATTGTTGTAGCGTTGCGACTGCGATCGGTCGGCGGCGGCGCCGCGTCTTATATGTGAAAATGGCACGCGCCCGCGCGCCCGCGCGCCCGCTCGGGTTTTTCAGTATTACGTAATCGCGCGGGATGATCGTCGCGGAACGCTTGCGCCGACCTTTTTTTTTTACCGACCCGTAACCGTATGACGGCGTCTTTGTCGGGACGCCCTGTAGGCCGGGTTCGATCGGTGATATTTTATTGCACGGCGTAGACGTGGTGAACGTACGAGTCGCCGGAGTTCAATTCCACTCAACATCAGCAGCACTGCCACCGATAACGGATAGGTGGTTTCGAGTAACTTGGACAGTACGAGTAATGTGGTTTGAGCGCGCCACGAGGGCATCGGACTCGGAGTGCCGAAATCGGTTGTAGAGCGGGACCCCGCGATGAAGACGCCGAGAAGACGCCCGGAGACACGATGGATGGATGGAATAAAACAGGACTTGGAGAAACTGGGGACACCGTAACGGGGAGAAAAAGTGAATGAAATGCCCGAACGGACAACGAGGACAACTATTACAATTATAATTAAACTATATGAAAACTCAACTATCGAAATTAAAACTATAAATTATAAATATCGATCGGATATACTATCATTTGTACATGATAAAAAAGTACAAATCATTTTTCGTTTTATACTAAGGAAATATATTTTCAGAGCATTTAAATTTTAAAAACAATTAAAATCTTATAGCATCATCGAAAAATTGTTACGTATAAAAATATTTTTAAACACTTAATAAGAAAAACACGCAATAAATTATAAAAAGATTCGGAATCAGGTAAATACAACGACATTTATATTAATGAACCTTCTACAGCGGAGGCGTACGTAAGATTATCGTTTTTCAAAGTTCGCGTAGAGGTTCGTATGAAAATCGTTCCGGTACGATAAATCGTACGTTACCACTCTGGTACCCTAGGTTCCATTTCATAAATGTCGCCATAACTTCTCTTCTAGTGACCGTACCCGACAACGTCATCATTTATTTTTTCGTTATGATGTTCCTTTCCGTCCTCGTGTTCATAGTTACCGTGTGGCTTATCACCACCGTGATGTTCGTAGTGACCATACTGTTCTTTTTGACCATGACATTCTCTTTCACCGTGATGCTCTTTCCCATCATGGTGCTCGTAGTGTCCAGGATGTTCTTTTTCCCCATGATGAACTTTTTCACCGTGATGCTCCTTTCCGCCATGATGCTCGTAGTGTCCAGGATGCTCTTTTTCACCATGATGCTCGTAATGTTCAGGATGTTCTTTTTCCCCATGATGAACTTTTTCGCCGTGACTTTCATATTGACCATGTGAATTATCGCCACCATGATGCTCATAATGACCGTGGTGTTCTTTTTCGCCATGGTGTTCATAGTTGTCATGTGGTTTATGACCACCGTAGTATTCTTTCTCACCATGGTGTTCCTTGTCGCCGTGGTGCTCATAGTTATCATGAGGTTTATGACCGCCGTAGTGTCCTTTTTCTCCATGGTTTTCTTTCTCACCGTAATGTTCTTTTTCGCCGTGGTGCTCATAGTTATCATGTGGTTTATGACC
>NW_020273409.1:0-27642 GCF_003268045.1 Sipha flava
TATTGTTGGACGCCTAAAAACTAACCGAACAATATATATATATATATGCCCCTGTGAACAGCGTATGAGTACGTTGGTATATGTATGTACATCGCATAACCCTCCCTACGTTTTTCGTTAACCGTCGTCGGATATTAGAAAAGAATAATAATAAAAAAAAAAAAAAACGACCATATTTATATTATGCCGTTCGTACGTGCATGGCAACGCGCAGCGAGTAACCTACAACTGCAGTTGATGATTGTGTAACGCGCGCGTAATGTCTAGTTCAGAGAAATAATATTTTATATCCAATCGAAATAACGATGACTAATGTGGATGGACGTTTTCGTGTACAATGTCGTATCGCGGCACTACGTTATTATAATATTGTTTTATTATGATGTGAAATCCGACGTACACGTTACAGTACCCTACCCCTCCTGTACGTATAAGCATAAATAAATATCGCAGTCCTAGAGCAAAACCGCTGCAACTAGAAATGTACGGTGTTGAGAAAAATCGATTTTAAGTCGACACCTACTAACTTAGACGATTTAGAAGAGTAACCGTGCACGTTTAACGGCTTTGAGAACTAAAATTAAAAACTTACAAAACACGCTTTACGGTAATATATGGTACAATCGAACATTGCGAAATACCTTCTAAAACCCAATCGCTTAAACTTGTGGTATTTTTTACGATATTTTTAAGCGAACGAAAGACTGCTTATTATTTTTAAGACGTCGGAGCATGCGCGCACATATTATTTTTATTTTAAATACGAGTGTCATAAAATATGCTGTTGCAATACTTAATTTGTACGGCATAAATAAAATCATGGTAGTCTTGCATTTTATACATCGTACAACTAATGCACGTGATACCGCTGTACAACTCGTTGAATCTCAAAATGATTTTTCGATGCATAGTTAGAGGAGATTTTTTTCAATAGCGGTGTACAAGGTAAGAGAGACCGATTTCCCTTGCGCCGTCTCCACTGCGAGTATACTGTTCAAACATATTTCGTAAAACGTTGTCAAAACACTATTTTTTTTTTTTTTTTTTTTTTTTACGTAACATTATTATTCGGCGATTCGGTTTTCACGTGCACCTAAAAATTTATAATGATACCACGAATGTTTGTGGAAAACGTATACGAATAGTATTTTTAATGCCGAGTCACGGCTACCGCCATTAACTTCCAGGTAATCTGCATACTCTTATTATAGTTCTCAGCCCTGACTGTACGGTTACAATTACATTCCCAGGAAGGGTCTCCGAAAGAGTGCTGGCGACTATTATTTCGTCTGTGCGCATGACGTTATATTATCTGCGATGCGCGCTCACGTACGTATCGTGCACCAGTTACGCGTATTTCTGTACGGGATATTTCCCATCGAATTAGACAGAGCACACAATAGGAATAATAATTATTGTAATAATATTATTATTAATAATGATTATGATGATGTTTTTTCTTATTTTTCGAAAACTTTCAGTCGGGTTCATATTTAATACTATGCCGCGCGCAGCAGTGGTCATTTAGATAATCACGAACGTTACTCGAAACAAAGAACTCACGGCTATTGCACTATGGTAGGTAACCGCCGATGGTAATTATATGCGCGTACAGTGCATACAGACTTACGTGCAAGTCGCGATCGTATCCGCGTAACATACAACATAACGTAGTTACGACGTCATAGATGCACTAGCGATACAGCGAATGAACCGTGTAACTATTAATATTATTGCCACCTGTATTTGTACTACTATTTATCAATACTATCTCATATTGCTATGGCTAAACGTATATGGTAATAAACGCTCCGCTCGCCTTCCGAAAAATTCTAAATCGCGTACCAACGAAAACCGCGGATCCCTTACGTCGTCTTCGATACCGTTTATGTGATCCATCCCGTCTCATCTTCGTTTTTCCTCTTCACTACCCGTACGCGCAGTTTTTATTCAACGCACGTGTTCAACTGTTACACTGTTTCCAGTGTAAATTTAGTTTTTTGTTATTCCTCTAAACTTCGCAACTGGGCTCACATAAACCATGACGTGGTCTTAACCATAAACATCACGTGAAACGTTTTGGTAAATCACCGCGGTTTTTTACGTACAGATGTCATTATAATAGGATAATACTACACGTTCCGTAAGTTATGTTGATTTGACCTGAAAGTGTCATTTTTCACGACTAGGAATCCTTATGGTGAGAACGGTTATCGTCAATCTTCGACGTTTATAAACAGCATAGTATTATAAATTACAACGGGTTTGTGTATGTATGGGTGTGCGTGTGTGTGCGTGTGTGCGCGTGTATGGAAAAGCTGACGTTCAAAATAACTCTTCTGTTTATTTAAAAATGAAAGAAAAAAAAGTCTTGTAAATAATACATAAGTGATGCGTTACAGATGATAATTTTTCGACATCGCGGGTATATTATATACGCGTTTACGTTTACGAGTGGGCATCGACGAGTTAATAAGATATGTTAATTTAAACATTTCTCAACTTCAAGTACATATAATTTTTCGTTTTATTTTTTCAAAATTACACGAAAACAAACATCCGTCTTCCGTACTCGTCGTACAGCAACCTATGTGTATATAAGTGTGTGCATGTGTGTGAGTGTATATGTGTATATTGTATGGGTACTTATAGGTATTGTATCTGTCGGACGAATGCAAATATTGAAATATTACCATACCCGAGAAGGAGAAAGGATTAAATTAATTGGAAGCTGCAGTAGTCGGTCGAACTTTTTTCACGTTCGAAATATCATTTCTCGTGCGTGTAACAATACATTATTCGCAGGATTAATGATTGCGTAGATAGTTAAGTTTTTGATAGTTTGCTTGAAAAACATACGCCACTTGTAGTATCAAATTTCCGGTTTGCGGGGAAAAAAACAAACATCGCAGTACACTGCAAGAACATTGAATAATATGTTTTAACGTTTTATTGTCATGGCCGTCGAAAACCTATTACATACGTCATGTGGTATGTATAAGGCATCTTTGAAAAGCCCTGGGTAAAATTAAATTTTAGTAAAAACAATAAAATCGAATTTCATTATATCGAAAAATGCTGTAATCCAGTACCTGAGGATAATCGTTAAAATTCTTGTTAATGTTATACGACTACTGCATAGAAATGGGACAATAAGCATAAGCTTATAAGTTCGAAACTAGGTTAGATACGTATAATGATGACGGTACGAGTAATTAAAAATAAAAAAATAAGGTAAAGCACATTTATTTATGAGCCGATATAACTTTTCGATTTCTAAATGTAATAATTTATGATTTTAAAATGTAAAAATGTACACACACATATATGTATAAAAACAATAACCTAAATCTACTAATGATCCGTTATATCGACCAATAAAAATCCAATATGTCTAAGTCGATGTTACTAAAACGGTGAACACGTGTCTAAAGAGCACGTGCTAAACCTCGAGTACTGCGAGCCATACTAATATACAATACTCGTATATATATATAATCTTATACATTTTACTCGTGTACAGTTAATATACGTACCTCTACACGACATAAATATATAATAATCGTTCATCGAACCGCTTAATTAATCGATTAACGTACGAATAAAACATATTACACAACAGGCAACGACAAAACATCCGAAGCACTAGAAATCAAAGAGAAAAAAAATACTATGAGAATTTTTAACAAATCCTTTTTTTTTTTTTTACTTTCTGTAGCATAATTATTCGGACCAATCGTTGTTCGCGCATACTACGCAACACACGGTGTTCGTTTTCACCGCCACGAGGAGACGACCGTCTATATCAGACTGGAGTGAAGGCGAATAAAGAAAACCGTCATGTGTATAGAAATATTGACTTATCAAGAAAAACGACGGTCAACATCGCGACTGCACTCATCTATACGGTTTGAAACAACGGTAATTTAACGCACCTATAATATCATAAAGTATATTTCATAATTTATACTCGTGTTCACGGTGCGGTATAAAAACGCCACTCACAATACAATATAACGATCACGAACAATAATTTATTTCATCGCGTCAATCGAGTGTTTGCGCACAACAATATAACAATAATACATATACACGTATATACACGACTATACAGGTATGTGTATACATTTTATAGGTACCTGCCTACTCGTGGTTTGTGAGGGGAGTCTAAAACGATTAAGATGATCGTTGTGTATAAACTAATTTCGAGTCGAATTCGTTATTGAGGTTTACACCTGTACGTGTATTCGATTCGAACTCGTATCATTGTGTACGATAGTGTATCTCGAGGAGCCGAACGATACGATCTCAAAGCACACTGCGTACACGGTTCGGTTCGTTATTACAGTATTACTTATCCTGTTTGAAATAACAGCGAATTTTTTATGTACCGCTTTACGAACATCACTGTTGGACTGATTTTCTCGATCCCTTTTTTTTTTCGCAAAATGATCTGTACCGGACGCTCTTGGCGATTTCGTTTTTCATCAACTATCTGAACGGGCCAAACGTAGAGGCTGTAGCGTTTCAAATACATTTTAAAAGCTCAAAACTGCGGCGTTCAATTTACTAGCGAACACTGCTCTAAATGGTCTAGTGGGCGCTATTTATCATTACTTTTGTTAATTGTTACGATTCGAACGAACGTTTCATAATAACATCAAAACTTGTCCTATGCATCTGCTTCAGACTACCGAATTCTTCGAGACATCTCTGACGTAACATGAATTTATGTGCGTTTGGAAAATCAAAATCTTCGGCTCTCGTGTTCGGCAGTGCGCGTTAACGATACGGTTCGCACGATCCGCGCCGGCAATCGTCCCGACCAATGTACGTGTGCATACAGGGCGTTCGACGCAAGTGCCAAATATGGATTGTATTGTTGCGCGTTTCGATGCGTGAAACGTAAACAGTATAATGGGCTTTCATTGTATCCGTCGAACGCACTCTGTACACGTCGTACGTTACAATACACATCCGAGAACGGTACCGGTAATCTTTTGAGGACCCCTGGGGTCGCACAAAGGACGGGACGCGCGACCTAGACCGATTTATTTTAATTATATTTCATCTGTGGGAGATGAGAATACGTGTACAGACGACTGCGCGATGTGGACGGACAGCGATCGGGAGGAAAAATAATAATATAATATACGTTGAGGTGTGCGCCGCTGCACGGCTAATGAACCGTACACGACAACAATAATAAAGCTTTTATATAAATACATTATTATCACATTGAAACGTGCGTGCGCGTGCGTAAATCAATTCGTTTTTGTTTCGGAGATTGAAAAAGAAATTTTCACCGGACTTCGCTGTCGCCGTGGACGCCGCCGCCGCCGCGTCGTCGATGATCGACACAATAATAAATAACAAATACGTACGGGGTGCGGGATCAACGAATGAAGAAATATTCCTAACTGATAGATCTTTAAACTTGATCCGATTCGCTAGACAGAAAGCAATTAAAATCAAATGGTTTTCATCAATTCCAATTTTCAAAACACTGATTTATAATTATACATTTTTTTTTTTTTTTAAGGATCTATTAATTTTTGTTAACACCGAATTCGGATTATTCCATATTTTTAACAATATAATTTGATATAGACGGTTTTTCTTTATTATTATTTTTTTTCATGACCCCACTCAAGAGCGATACGTTAATTTAATAATCTACTATCGATTTTTTTAAAAAGTCATAAAATATTTGTACTTGTGGTTAACACAACTTTGGGTATAAAAAATCCATGAAGTCATTAATAATATTGTAAATTTTGTTTGCACAAACTGAAAATCAAACTCGTTATCGTTCGATTAAATTTTGAAAATAGAAAACAAACTTTTTAACTAAAAAATGTAACAATTGAAGTCTGGGGTTAATAATTGGATTTTATTCGAAAGAGTTTTTTTTTTTTTTTATTGCGTATGTATAAGAAAAAAACAATCTATTAATTTAACTCAACTTTTTCGTACTTGTATTTTATTTCTTAATATCCGCCGAAAAAAATATAATGAGCTTACGCATTATAAATTAATACGCAGTTCCTATATTAAGTAAGTCCACACAAGTTTTCGTTTTTTAATTGGAAAAAAAATTAATTCTAATTCGTTCAGAGTCTTAATAACTCGTAATGCTTATATACAGGTTATATTTTTCCAATTTAAATATTTCTTAGATATATAATTAGCCGTCACATCAATTTGAAAGACACTGTATTTATATATTACATATGTAAATAATATTTTTATGACCATATAAGTATTTCGATTGACTCGCAAGAATATCGACCGCGGGGTAAACAGGAAGCAAAACTCGTATCGATAACACAATGGAGAACTTCTATTACTACTACTACCACTACTACTACTACTATTACTACTACTATATTATGTTATGGGCTGCATAGTGGCGAACATTTATCAACATTCACCGTCGATTATTTATACATAATAAATATTATAATTACCACGATACATCGTGCATTGTGATATCACAGGTGGTAGCGGCGAATTATCGTTGCGATGGTATAATGAAGTTTACTTGATATTATCATTAACAATGTTATATTTAATAATATTCACTCGATTTTTGTCCATTGGAATTACCGACATTTCGTCACACTCTGATATTTTTTAAATTTTTTTTAATCAAAATATAGTTTACTTACGGTCTGTACTTAAGTACAAGTAATACGATAAGTAAATTATATGTCTATGTGGTGTAGATAAACATAAACAGAGTTCACAAACAGAAAAGGTAAGGCGCACCAATTGGTGGTTCCCCGCACAAACTTATTGGAAAGAATCGATCTAGGAATAGGATTTTTTTTTCAAGAAAAATTTTATTTTCAGAAATATCTGCGTCTATACTGCGAGTTGAACATTATGCACCACAATTCTTAACCTGTGATCCGCAACTCCCTGGAAATCGGCGGCCCTCGTGTTGAAGTTCCGCCTTGGAATCGGCTTTTTGGTGGTATACACGAACAACAATATCGCGTGGATGTAATTAAAGTACGCGTGAAGAAATCAGTGGATTTTTGAAATTATATGGGTTTTCTCGTAAGCCTGGGGGGGGGGTGTGAAGACTATTTTTGAAAGGGATTCACGTGCACTATAAAATGTTAAGGACAGCTTTTACACACACCTTCATTAACGGATACGATCAATGGTCCCGGATCGAGGTTTATATTTTAATCTCGATCGATTGCAAGATGCCTGCGACTTTTCTAATTTCGCACCGGGCCCGGCAAAGCGTCTTAAGTCGAGCTGTGTATATAATATTACATCGGCTTACGAGGTGTACGCGGTGTGTTGCGGCAAAAGCATCGGATCCCGGGAAAGATATCGGTACCGTTAATAGCTGTGAGACGAAGGAAGGGGTTAGGATGGCGTGCGTAATGTAATCCAGGATTTGTATCGGGTCGTCGACGACTTAGCAGTTTTGTGATATAATAATATATGCAAGAGCACGACGGCGGTAGCGGGTGATGGTGAGACGCTGCTTTTGCAATCGTGTGCGAGATTAAAAAAAAAAAATGATGAAAACGATCATTAAAAAAATATAAATAAAAAAAAAAAGCGTTCACCGAGCGACTGCAATGAATCGTTTAAACCGCGGAGCATCGTCGTGTACTTTATATGCCTAAACGCAAGCGTGTGGTAACAACAATAATACACGACTATCCAATCCAAACACATCATGACCGAGTGCAACTCGTACCGTACGATACAAGGGTGCGCAACCAACTCTCCGAAGACACATTTGAAAGCCTTGGATCAAACCTACCGGTCCCCAACATAATCTTCTTCTTCCAGCAAAGTGGATCGATCGAAGTAATTCAAGTAACGTGTACATATTGTGTACAAATTTCATTTTATAAGATTATCATATTTTTTACCATTTAAGTTATAAATTGTTCTCATATAAATGTCCAAATGGTCTCGATGCCGAGGGTATGTCTTTCTTAATGCAAAAAATAAAAAATAAAAAGTACGACTATCGCCGTCGTCGTCGCGATCGTCTGTCCCTCGTGTTACACGATCAAATTCACTACCGCGAGCGCGTCCGGTGCAATCCTTAATGACGTTGCGGATCAAACACGTCCGCGTGCGTTCGTAATAACAATATCCGCGACAGTTGAACGATCGAGTGCGAAGGAACACCGTCGGTGGTTTGACAACAGTCGTATGACTTATTCACTATTATTTTCGGAGCACGTCGAAATCCGCACGAACATTCGAACCGTATATTATTGTGAATCCGTCGAGGCGCTGAGAAAATAGACAATCGATCGTCGTTATTTACATACCTACATTTCATCCGTAACTTTTTCAAAACCAAAAAATGCGACCTTTCTGTTCCACGCCATTCTACCGTGATCCTTTCGGGAGTAAATTTGAAAATCTTCCGATCGTTATCTTGATAAAAATCGCTCTCCGACAATATTGTTACAAGTTAACTTAAGAAATATTACACGATGTTTAGAAAAGTTTTCCGATTTAATATGTAAACGATATTGAACATGTTAGTTTAATAATTACCGCTTGATTAAATGTTGTTTTCGAACCGATAGCTTATTAACACTTCAATAACAGACTATAAATGAACTGCCTAACAATTGCTTCAGTCAAATAATTTACTAATCTACCGGAGGTTAGCAAATGCATTTGGAAAATATTAAAACGACAATGTCAAATGTATAATTATTCATTTTAAACGAATTATTGGCTCCATGTAGAATAAACATTCGCAAATTTTTCCGCCGAGGACGTATTTCGTATCGTACGTGAACTCGTTCTTACATTTAACATTATACCTTTCGCGTGTACAACATTACATAGTAATAACTATACCAGTTGTAGTATATCATGTTATGTGCACTCTTTATCAATAAAATTAGCAATTTAAAATTAGTTTTTATATGTACACAAGAGCACAGTACGTTATCAAAACGATGTTACGATTGAAGTTTCAATTAGAGTGCGTATAGTTTTATTTATGTTCACGTATAGGTAGATAGATAGTCGCGGCTATTACTCATTACTCGATGAGTAATTAGTAATCACATGTGTCCAACAGCAGTAAAAAAACCTGACTCCTTAATTAGACGTAACTCGTGAGAAACATAATTTACGCGTTTACATTTATAGTTTGCTTTTTACGCGCATATCAACAAGTATTTATTATACATACACACAGCGGGTCCACCGGTTGGTACGATTTTAGTATCATTCTTTATTTTTATGTATTTTTTCCTCGACGATATTTTTGATTCCTCGAGCAGATTTTACACACGAAAATATACGCGCGCGCGCGCACCCACGTACGCAGTGTAAATATATTTTATGTGAACGCGCGGAAGCGACGAGGCTCATTATTGGGCACCCGCAAACTTGGTTTTGACTTGAAAAACAAAATAACTGCGTTTCCAGTTGCATCGGAACACGACGCGTACAACGGCTGGGATCAAATATTTTATTTGGTAACAGTAGAATCGCGGACGAACATTTAATCTCAATCCGGTTCGCCGTTGGAATTCTATGCGCCCGCGCGTACGTTTTTGATTTTACGTTTTCCCGTATCGCTGTAGCCGGGCGGGCCGGGCCGACACCCGTAGCTTTGCACGAACCGACGCGGGGACGGTGTTCCGCCTTGCGGTCCGTGGTCCGGGGACAATCTTGTTCCGCGCGGAAGGACAACAGACCGACGTTTTTCGCCGATTCCGACGTGCGCCCGGACGGACACGATGCACGTGCGCGCCGCTCTCCGCCGGAATCCAATCACCACCGACCTATAATCTCGTAATCGTTACGTGCCCGGGAAACGAACCAATTTATTCAGCACACGAACGCACCTATCGGCGCGCGCGTGTGTACACGTTAACACGCATAATACGTGTGCATACGTGTGCGCGGACCGGGTCCGCGGGTCCATTAAATAACGAACGGGCGCATAAGGAGAATATCGCAGATCTATAATCATTACGAGCACGATTAACGAATCTCATTTACGAAAATAAGATCGGCTCTCCCGTTCACGTGTGCGCGTCGTCGTTTCCGTGTACGCCCGTGCACACAACACGATACGTTACGAACGCAGCACGATGCGGGGTTAAGGGAGAGGTGATTATGCGTGCCCGGTCATCCGCCCGCCGTAAATTAAACCTACCGTACCGCACTTTATCCGCCGTGCACACCACACGTGTGCGTTGTCATCCCCGTGATCCGAACGCGTGCTACTTGAACACTTCTCCGTAACGTGCGCGGGTGGTATACGGATATACCGCCGGTAACGTACGTGGACGCGAAACGGACGTGTCCCGACGGTCGCGGAAGTCCGGGGAGGTGTGGGGGGGGGGGGACGGGCCCGGCGGGGGGGGGGGGGCGGGGGGGGGGGGGGGGGGGGGGAACACGACCGTCGGAGTTATCGGTCGTCGAGCGGTCAGGGACGCAAGACGAACCTAACCTAACCTGACCTCTAGGCAGGTGCCGAGCTCGCCTGCACCTTGAGCCGGCCCTGTCCACGCGGGCATTCGTGAAATACGATTTTTTCCACCGCGGAAGTTGTCTCCGGCGGTTCGGTGCACGGGGAAAAACTTCGACCGATCATCTCTCGGCCAACAGCAAGAACGATGCTGGAACACTCGACGGAAACCAACCCGTTCCGTCCTCTTGCTCTCGCGCGCCATCCGGATCCGAGGTCCCGTCCGGCGTTCGTCGTCACCGTAAGCCGTAACAGCTCCTAAAATTAATATTATTGCATATTTCGATTGTGAGAATGCGAAAAATTAACGTTTTATAGTATGTTTCGCATTTGATTCTAGCACTGCTGATTAAAGTGTAAAACTTGGTTTTTTGTCAAACATACATTTTATTTTATTTTGTGTATCAATGATATTATAATATAATATAATATATGATATTATCATGACAAACAGCCAACCACTGACGTATTTCAATAAATAAATATTTTTTTTGTAACCGTATTTTGTGTTTATCTTATAAAAATTTAAATGTATGTTTTTGCATATTTTACAATTTTTTATTGCATACAAATCCTTTTCCTGCTAATAAGTAATAATTGTGTGAGTTCACTTGCTACTTCGACGATTGATTGATCTATGAAATTTAAATTTAAATATTGGTACACGGATAGCGGAAAAGATCCGTATTTTTTTTTTTTAATATTTTACCGCACGATGGTCAAAATTCTAAAATATCAATGTACAATTTATTCGAGGAAAGGGTAAGTATTGTAATCCAAATAAATTTTATAAAACAAATTTTTCAGCACGTTTGGGAAGTAGGTAAAAATCCTTGGAATAATCCCTGATAAAGTTACGCGAAAACGATAACGCTCCTCTACGGAATAGGTTTTGCGCGCGCCGGCCGAACAGCGTTGACGACAACGGTTATAATGTCTCTTCCAAAACAGCGTAACTTTTAAACACAGATAGGTGTTAAAAAAAAAACTACACAAAAGTCGATTCAAAGTGAATCCGGCATTAGATTAAAAAAAAAAACCACAAATATTTAGGATTCACCTGATTTAAATATTACCAAAAATTTTACTCGTAAATTTTGAGCCTGAATTAAAGAAAAAATTTTAATCGCCCCCCCCCCTCTTCCCCTAGAATTAAGTAATACGCCCTTGACAACGCCGGACAAACGGTTCGGAATAAAGTGTCGTCCGGCGAACTACTACAATACGTATTATTTTACCGTTATCAGCCGGTACGTATTGTGTTGTGTACGCCGACGATAACTGCCGAATAATAGGCGCGCAGGGCGCGGCGGAATACGATTATGTTTCACACCGTGCGTAGGCACACCTCGCTGGACGCGAGAAGTCTTACGACGTGGTCACACGAATTTTTCGTTTTTCGTTTTGTTTTTTTTTTTAAATAACCCCGAAAAACGTTATCCTCGAAAAGCCGTTCCCACATTAATCTCGAGATTGATTAGATCAAGATTATACGTAAACACAAATGTTATAAACGTCGCCTCGTTATTATCATTATCATTTTCTTTTTTTTCTTTTTAAATTACACACTTTTGTCTCTTTACACGATCCAATTATTGTCCAGTAATTATGCTACATGATTGATGTCAATTAGAACTCGCCTTGAAATAACAGCACCTGTCGTTGTTTCTGTGAAATTGAATTTTTTTTTTTTTTTTTATCTCAATAACACTTCCGTTATAATGTAGTTCTAAGCACAAACATACGAAACGTAATTTTCAAATTATATTTCTTTTAACCACGTGACCAAAGCGATTACACGAATGCGAGTAAAGTATTAAAGTACGAATATTATAATTCGTAAATTATGTTTCTGTAGGTAAACTATTTACCTATCGTAATTATTTAACTACAGTGGAAGCGGATTTTTTTTTTTTTTTTTACTATATTTTATTTTTCGTCGGTTAACGGAAGTCGTATGCGCGTTATTTAGCCGTGTTGCATGCATTGTTTTCATTTATTGACGATGCGGTGTAGCGATCGATTGTTGCACCGTTCGCGTCCCGCCACGTACAATTCGTCAAAACATTCGAACACAATCACTCGTCGAAGATTAATCGTTTCTACGCGCGTCCTGCGAGTCGCGGAGGTACAACTCACCGGACAACACCGCGGAGCAAATCCTTCGGCCGCCGACCGGCGTTATGTCGTCACGTTTACGAGAAAATGAAAAAATGAATCGTAATAATAATTATAAACAAAAAAAAAAAAACCAATCCAACCGTGATTGATGGTACGCCGTAGGGGTTGCGGAAAGTAATGTCCGTATCGCGGGCAACGGGAACGTACTGGCAATACGATATTTTCGAAAAACCGTAGTCTAGTGCAGTCGTAATGTTACGTACAGTGCTCGCGCAGTAGGTACATTATTTTAGAGTCGTGGCTGCGGCGGCGGCGGAAGAGAGTGCAGCGCGGAATGCATCTCGGCCGTTGTCCGCGTTAGCCGAGATATTATTATTATTATGATGAGTTAATGACTGTGGATGTCGATGTTAAATCAGTGAGACCGTAGTTTTTATACCGTGTTTTTTTTTTTTTTTATTACTTTAAACGCGTTGTAAATTACGATTCCGGCCGAGGAAATCGCGTGGCCATTAACGATCGTGGGGAATTTTTTTTTTATCTATTTTTTTTTTTCGCTTTCGGACTCACAAAGTCGTCACACTATATTATACGGGTACGGGACGAGGGCGCCTCGGACTCGAACGGATCTAATAAACCGCCTGACGGTGTGCAACAGCGCCGCGATCGGTATTATACGTGCACGTCCATCAACCCGTCGATGTTTCCCGACCTAACCTACCGCGCGTATATACGCGTACGGATACGATGCCCGTACGTGCGTGTACATAGATACGTGCGGAGTATAAAACCGCGAGAGCGGCTTCGAAACTCCGTCTAAAACTGCAACGGCCCCTGGCGGCTGCGTCGTCGGCGAGGTCGTCCGGCTTGTGCGCATCGTAAATACGTGCACGAGTATGTTTGTACAATACGGACACAATTATATCACGTTGGCGCCGTTTTATTGTACCATACCCTCCCCTGCTCCCGGTGCGCGTACAGCGCTCCTCACTGGTGGCGACCAGAGTCCGCGGCGGGTACGCGGTCGATTCGTCGGAACGGTTATCGATGATCAACGACGGATGCACGGGAACATCACGCCCTGCGGACCCGACCCGAACCGAAAGACCCGTCACGCACGTTTACACGTGTAACTCGTTACGTAGACCGATGATGGGGTGGCGAAAAGAAAAATTGTGCAAACGCATCCAGAAAACGGATAATGTTGATTTTGCCACAGCTAATTCGTACGTCTGTGCATCGTTGGTGAACCGGAATCTCATCGGGACGTCTACAAGTGAACGATTCACGCTGAAAATAGTTAAACGTCGTTTTGGGCACGACTATTGGAAAAAAATTGTCTAAACGGGTTAACGTTATTAAACGTTCACTGTGAAACAAACGCAAGACCGGAGACGAACGCAACATTCTGTTTTCGTATACAAACATTTTCAACCGCATATCAGTATAGAGGTTTTATGCTAATAGATAACACAATAGTGCTAGGGTAATTTTTTTTTCTTTTTTTTTTTTTGTAAATGTGTATTTCATATCGTTTTGGAAGACGTCCCGAGACCAAATCGTGGGCTACAACATTTGCACGCCGTCAACAGCTCGGTACAAGTGTTGGCGAGCAAACCGTGACTCGGTTAGGCGGAGTAGTGGCGTGTCGTCGCGATCGCAACCAGACGTTTTCGTAGTCCTAGAACAGTGGTTTTCAACCTGGGGGTCGCGAATCATAGGTTTGGGGGTCGCCAAAAATAATGGATGAAATGGATTTTCCATATTGTTTGACAAAAAAAAAAATTATTTATTTTGTGAAATTTTTAAGTGTTAATCAATCAAAATTGTTTACCATGTAAATATTTTATTGGTAATTACATCAAATCTTGATGAATAAAACAACATTTTTTTTTTTTTTTTTGAAGGGGTCGCATTATACAAAAATAAAAATAAAATGGGGTCGCGAATCCGAATAGGGTTGAAAACCACTGTCCTAGAATCACGAGGCACCGCGGATGAGTTAGAACACGATTGTCTAAGGGAGCGGGGGCACCGACGAACGCGTGACCGACTAGCTGCACCGGTAAAGGTACGCGTTCCAAGAACAATAACTGCTGCGATCCGTTTTTTCGAAAACTTCTTTCGCCGTGACCGTCAAGGCTTTTGGCGCAACGTCACCGTCACGACGGCAGCAGTGTCGCGCGTTGCTTTGTCACCGACCAGTGACCACCAGAGGAGTGTGAACGCGAGAGACTATGATCCTACGCATTTGATTATCCCGTCAGGCGAGAGAAAATTAAAAACAATTCAATAGACGAAATACGTGATGATTGCGCGTCGCATAAATGAACAAGCGCGTTCGCGCGGTAAGACAAATCACAAAAGTTAAGCTAAAAAAAACGGTGGCACGAGCGGTGGACAGTGTTCAACGGGAACGGTAGAAACAATATTATACATATAATGGTAAGTATTACGATTTGCAAATGTTACGGACACGTTTGCGGTATTATACGACGAACGCGGAATGCGAACGAAATCGTTACAATCTCGGCGAGACGCGGAAAAGCCGGTCCCAGACGCGACGTCTTAACAGCGTGTTAACACCGCGAAGTTGACTACTGTCGACGGGCGTGTTTCAACGCGCGCACGGTGTTCCGCCCGAACGGGTCCGGATTCGCATTCGGTTCTGCCGTTTCGGGTCGCAGCGGCCCGTGAAAACGCACCCGACGGCTCGTCGAGCGCGTCAACGTGCGTATCCATTACGCGCGGCAGCTCCCCCCCCCCATGGACGACTGGCTGCCAAATCGTATAAGAAATATAGCGCGCGCGCAAAGGAATTTTAGTCGATTGCCCGTGAACAGTGGGGACGGTCGTTGTCACTTGAAATTCGTTCAAAATGGCTTTGATACCGTAACAGTGGACAACGAAAAGCGTCGCGTTTCAATTCAATCGCACGGTTGTAAAGATTTTTTACGGTGTAGCAAATCTCAAATTTAACCCATAATAAATCGCCGAGGGAAGATGCGTGGAAAGAAATAAGCGCAACATTTGACTCACCTACGGCCACGCTTCTGGCGTCATGTAGAAGAGAGAAGTCCAAAATAGCTACAAAGTGTGATTACCGGCTCTGGTGAATATTGAATAATGTGGCAAATAAAGAAATACAGTATTCTATACTAGTTTTAACACTCTGGGCGAGCTGGATCACTTGTCGCGCCCTAACGAAAATTGATATACCTAAAATGGCTCACGCGGCAAATGTACGGAGCAGCTACAGCGGAGTCTGATAATAAGTACATGCATGTTGTACCGCAGCAATCCGTTCCACGCGGTCCTAATAATAATAACATTAGTATAATATAGCCGACGAGTCCGACGACGATGCGACGGTGTTCCCAGGGAACGGCAGCTACCACATGTACACGTGGGACTGGTGGGATCAATCGTCAAACGGACGGTCTTCTGTTGAACCGACGGCGTTTAACACGACCGAAGGGACCGCGTGGGCCGGACACCGCCGCCGTCACGGCAGTTGCGGGACCATCTGGAAGTCCGTGGTACCCGAAGTAAGTCGCACCGTGAACGTAATCACAATGTTCGGGGAGCGATCAGCCAGCAGGTCAGAAACGCATTCGTTACACACGTTTTTGCGTACCTCGAGTGTTCTAGACCGTCTATTATTGTGATTGTATCCAAAATGCAACGATCGAGGACGCGACACGGTCGTACTTGGCGTAACGGTGGGACCCGTATTATGCTGCACGTGTAGGACCGCAGCGAATTTCGTCCGAGTGTTTCGCTGGTACTGTGTATACGCCTGTGCTTTGGAACTAAATTGAGGTTTGAACGAATAAGTAACACTCATCCGATAACCGTAACCAAACCATTCGAGACGAGACCTGTGTACAAATCAAAATGTTAAGACCTCATTTTAACATTTTTGAACATAATTTTACGTAACATAGTATGTGAGGCCCAGGCCCTGTGTGCAATGCACACTTTACGCACTCGTTTTTTACGGCACTGCCGATAATGCACATACATACTCAGAAGGAGTGAATTATTAAGTGCACTTTGACTTTGATTCAGAATATTTATGGGAGAAACGAGATTTATTTTCAGAGAAGGATTTTGACGAATACGAAGACACCCGACGTGGTTATGTCAAACCGTAACCAAACGGAAATGATAAACGATGCGCTTAACCTTAATCTTTATCAATTAGAATATTGTTGTACGGTCGAGTCATTTGTAATATGTATAGGTATGTATTATAACGTTTACCTTTCGTTTAATAAGAAATCATAGAATGCGTTAAGGGTTCGCTTTTCACAATAAACGATGTGTCTGGGACAGCAAGTTATATTTAACAAAAGCAGTCCCCACGGACGCGATCGTTCTAAAAAAAAAATTAAATATAATTAGGGTTCGAGCGCGTTAGGATTATCCAGCAACGATAATTACAGTAAAAAGTAATTAATTAGGGGATAACGTTTTGAAGTGGAGTACTCCCACAGTCTTAATACACTTTTAACGATTTAATTTAACTAACTTGATTATGTATACATAAAATTACTTTTTAACCGAATATCTTATGAAATGAAAAACATTTTTTTACGACATTTTCACGCTTTATAATAATACGATATTTATATATATATATATATATATATATATATATATATATATAAAAAAAACATAAATCCACAGACGAATCTTGTTACGTCATGATTGGCCTCGTTTGCCGTGAGATTATTATGAAGCGCGTCACCGTTGCTACAGTTCATTATCACATATCAACCGTGTCCAATGTTTTATAAACGTAAACACGAAGGGAATAAAATAAAAAAAGTAATAAAGTGACGTTGGGGCATGGCAGAGAATAATCAATCGGTCGCCTGCCGGCTGGTCGACTCCGGTTCATCCTTTTCCTCCAGTCGTCAATCTTCGGCTGGGTGACCGTCCGATAATTTAGCGATGCGGAACTCCATGTCCCTGTTAACAACATAATTGAGTCTTCGAAAAAAAAAAACTTTCGAGGTGTAATGATTATTATTGAACTAAAATATCTTATACAAGTAATAAAAAAAAAAAAAAGTTTTAATCCATTTAAGAGGGAACCAGAAGAGAAAAATAAATTATTAAATACGATTATTTTAAATAATTGTTCGTAGACGACCACATCACCTTTAATCCTTACTCCCCAGATTTCCATAGTAGCCTTATTTTCAAGGTGTACGTGAATACTGACGAATTAAAACAGAAACAAAATTATTACAAATCTAATAACAATTATGTAATTCGCATACATTGCGGTCTTATACGATAGAGTTAAATACGTATGTACGTTGTATAGCCTTTTAAATTAACATTTTTACATCCATGGATAAGGAATTTCGAAATAATAAATAATAATTATATATAATACGTACATATACGTATGAGCACGTGTGTGTGTGTATGTGTATAAATATAAGCAAGAAAATGTAATTATTTGTATTAATTAAAACGGTTATTACAAGAAATGCACGTACCATTAATAATCTTAATAAGTCTTGGTAATAGCATTCTTAACTAATATTTTTCACATAATGTTTTTGTTCTTTGAATCGTTTCGATATCATATATTATTAAAACATCCTTGCGCGCACCGAGTTAACTAAACTTGTATTATGTAAATTACACGATATACCGAAGAACACAATAAGACAATACAAGCATTGACCACGCGACTCTGATTTTATATACGCATAAGTAAAAATATATTTAAAAAAGGAAAAATCGACGTTTATTTTTTACATAAACTACGTTATATACATTGTTATGCTACCATGTTCTACGTATATACTTCGGATACAGTGTTTTGCTAATTATGTATTTACGAATACTTGATGTCGTTGATTTATCGCGTACAGTTTATTTTCACAACGCCGTTCGAAGTATTTCGTAACGTTTAAACGAATTTAAATCGACCATGCACATTGGTCCACGTTTAATCAAAATACCGTGTACAAGAGACGGTGCCTAACCTTATCCTGCTCCTATGTCCTCGGCGTGCGTTTATATATATTTATACAATCGTTGTTGGGTCGTTTTATCGGATGAATACAATGTATAATGACCGCAGCGTGTGCGCATCAAAAGAAGGTCATATTTTCTCCGTGCGGTCGCTATCGATCGGACGATATATCTTTGCGAACGACACACGTCGCTTCGTACAATCGATTGGTCTGCGAAAACATTTTCGGCAGACTATCCGTTCGTACACGACCGGTGACGACGTGCCCTAGCAACAATCGTACACACGTGTACGCAATATATAAAGACGATAATATCCTGCAGCGCGTGAGTGCGTACCAATTAACAATATATTCGTGCGCGGGCAAACGGTGTACCAACGACAGTAATTTCGCGGAGTATTTTAAACGGCCAACGGTGACTGTGAGTTTTACGGGTACGCGACGCGACCGTATATTCCCCGGGCAACTTACGAATATGCACAGCCAGTGGCGCGCACACGGAGGGTCAGGGGTGTCGACTGACATCCCTCAGAGAATTGGTGGATGGCAAGTTCTGTGCGAACCTGTATGAATATTTGTTCCGTTTAATGCCGACCGATTTTTCAGCTATCCAAATCAACATACTAATTATGTTTACCCTAGAACTAAAGCGTCACACGAGAATAAGTAGTAGGGCTCAGTCCCAAAAATTATGCTATACAAACTTATAAACTAATACCCAGGTTTATTTTAAAACATTTTATTTTTAGTATCTGTTGGTAAGAAAAAACCAAAAAACACTTAAAAATAAGAGTTATACTATGCCTAAACTCAGATTTTACTGGTGGGGGTGGGTGGGTACCTCGAATTATATATTTTCGTCAAAAATCTTCTGTGCGCCACTGTGCACAGCTGCGTATTATACACGTACTTGCGTTGCAGTAGTTTCCGTTGCGCGCCCGCGAATTCATATAATAACGTTCGAAATAATTGTGTCTAGGTATTAACATATTTTTCGTGTACGGTACGTGATATTTCGCGCGCTACGACCGCTGGTGATACGATGAAGATTTAATAACATTGTATTGCTTTCGGATCGAAAACGAATCGGAAGAGTTACACATCTGGGACGTGGTGCAAATCATGCGACACGGAGCGAAAGAATGAGAACGTGTGTAACAAAGTACGCCATCGATTCGTTGGGAGGGAAATGGCGGTCGGTCCCGGGAGCGCGCGCGCACGAAATTATGATGTTTTCAACGATTTTCTACACCATAATAATATATATTTATTGTTATGAAAATCAATAAACAAACAAACGCCCCAAGGGGTAGGGATATTTATGAAGAACGATCAAGTAATAATTATTAAATGAAAATGTACATAGATTGTTCGCATTATAAATACGAGTACTTACGTTATAACGGACGTTTTCGCGTTCCTATCGACTGGTTCTTACCGACACTACATCCGTCTAACCTGCCCACCCGTATCTACCTCATTACCCGTGTACCCGTGGCCGGCATATTGTTCTCGGCCGCGGTGCACGCCCCGCCGTCGTTACTCGCGCAGAAGGATACGCGCGCGAGAGATATTTCATGCACGCGCGCGGACAGACGTTTTTACTCGACGCCTCGTTAAAAACCGCACCATAAATAAGATAATCAAAAGTAAAAAAAATAAAAAACACCGCACACAAAAGTCCGTCTTTCCTTTGCTGCCATTTATTACGAAATGTTTTGCGCGCGCGACAATCACCGCGGCCGCCGCTCAAACGCCTACCGGAATACGATAAAAGTGGTACGCGTTGGATAATATTATTTCGTGCAGTTCGCCGCGATGGGATTGTGTGTACATTCACGGCCGGCAACTATTACATTATGATTATAATCATTACGTGTGTACGTGCGCGCCTCGGTCGCATTTGATTTTATTACCGCAATATTAATGGACGAAAATTCGAACGAAATCGATCCCTACTACTATCCTGTACGTTTCGCGTATTATTATAACCACACGCCCAAAATATTATACCTATTATACATCATAATACCTTGTACCTACGCGCGGGGCGATTCAAAGACACAGTGCCATGCGCACCGCGATATTAAATACCCAATCGAATTAAAAGTAATAGCCGCTATTATAAACGTACACTATCGGGGCGTTACCGTTGACCGCGATGGCGGGTAATCCGATCGCCGATAATTAAAATGGGAAATCAATTATTCGCGCAACGTCGCGAAACAAAAAAAAAAAAAAAAAAAAACGTCGAGAGTTTTCCAAAACGAATAAATAATGACAAAACATACACTGATCAAAATATTTGGGTAGGTCAATAAAACATATCGCGATTATTGGGCATGAACGAATATTTTAAACACAACACAATGGCCGGTACGACCCGTGCAATGATAATAATAACAATAATGTACCAGCTTCGCATCGTATTACGTTGTGACGGTCGTGGCGAAATAATAATTCTATCAAATTTGTTCTTACATCTTCTCGAAATAGAATATTGTTAATCAAATCGAATTTCCGTCGCGGAACCAGTTTTAGAAATTAGTCATAGTTGGTACGCGCTGCTATAATCAATGTCTTACCGTTGTGCTTTTGTGGAAAAACTAATTTATAAACGAATTACAAATAATTGAATATACCGGTTTGTTTTGAAACTCAAATCACCCTGTTATTTACCGATGTAAGGTTATCACCAATTATATATTCGCCAAAGTACAAATTACACATTGGATACTTCAGAACTGGTTTTGAGATTAAAAAGAAAGAAAAAAAAAAACGAAAACAATTAATTCGATTCATTTTCTTCTAGTAAAATTATCGAAAACAATTCTTTTTTATTATTTCCCCCGTATACAAGACACATTTTCCAGTTTATCAAACGCATGTTTTTTATAATATCCTATATGCGCGTGTACAGCATTGCCTTGGTCCGCAGTTAATATAGTTTTTAATGTTTCCACTTGAACATTCCTAAAATCCAACCTGTTTCGTCTAAACTTACACTCATTTATAACCGTATAATAACATTCCAAGTTCTTTGTGTTATTTCGTGAAATCTTTCAAATTACAAATTTTTCGGGTCGTATCCATTTATTTAAATAAACGTTCCATGGTTACACAAAAGGCAATTTACTTGAAGTCTACGTACAACAACAAACGAAATACTTAAAACGAAAACCAGACGACGAATAAAATTCAACTTATTTTTCGTTCCCTGTGCGTATAATCGTTTGTGTATACGCGTACAACAGACACACTGAAGAGAAATCCGAATCGACAAAATGGATGACTCATGGCCAACAAAAAATCAGGACTCTAATTTCAAAAATGATTTTTTTTTTTTTTTTCATATGAAACAATACGAGTTTCAGAAAAAATTTATTTTACATAAATTAAATGTTCCATTCATTTTGTTATTTTTAAATTGAAATTCTTATAGCACTACCTGTTATGATTTCTACAATTATTACACATATATATATATATATATTATTATTATGTACCTCGATCGTTTTTTTTTCCCCCTACATTAAATGAGTATGCCCACATAATGTTTTGAAACACAATTATAATAAATTATAACACTGCACAATTACTAGAGATAAAGACCTCGGTGCGTACGCTACACGTCGTACCTATTACATATTATATACGTTAAAATATCGCGAGTACAACGGAGTAATTATTTTTTTAAACATTTTTTTTTTTTTTTTTTATGAACGGATTCCAGTGCGCAGCGTTGATTGCGCATTGCACGTATCTGAATAGAGGCATTTTCAATTAATCGTTTTTGCAATTGACCGTAGGTAATTGTGCACGAGCGAAAAAACGATGTCAACAACTTTTGCCGGGACCTCGTGCTGCAGCTCTATTAAACCCCCGCGCTGCCCCCGTCGCCCGTACACGTGTGACAATATTTTCACAGCATACGGGTAAACGTGCTTGTCATCCGTACCTGTAGGCTGTGCACGTCGACCCGAACGTGTATAATAAGGAAAAAACTATTTCATTCATTTTTTTTTTTTTTTTTTTTTCTCCGACGGAACGGGTTTATAATGTACCCATCGGGTCGTACACATAATATGTTACAGAATCAGTTATTGAATAAAAACGCATTCACTTGTAAACAATTAACCTTGTTCTAATGCCTAGTGCATGAATTGCATACATCCATATAGTGAAACTTGCGTTTATGTAAGGGCCGTGAAGTTAGCATTTACAATGTTAGCGGAACATTTCAAACACCTCTTGACAATGTTTAGATACGCTTATTGGACGTTGTTGGACCGCTCATAATTTTTTATACATTTTTTTAGCCAGCCCGGGACCATTCAGCGTACGTCGAAATATTGTCGTTGGCGTTTATTATTATTATTAAGAATTTTTATATTATGTACTGGTAAGTTTACATATGCACATAAATTATTTCAGAAAAAAATCGATAAATTAGCTCCTTAAAGTACAAACTAAGTAGAATTTAACTAGTATATTTTTACTTCATTGTTTTAATTTGAAAAATAATAATGCATACTAACCACATCAGTGGATTATCATTGTATAATTTTAGTTTATGTTCAAAAATCTAAGAAATGAATATAATACTTTACTTTTCACGAAGTATAGATTTTATTTTATTTTTTTATTCGTTCTCGGACTGGTTAAAAAATGTAAAAAAAAACTTTGAAATTATGAGTGGTCCAAAAAATTCCAACAATATCTAACAAACTCTCTCATTGTGGGGAGGTTTTTGAAAAGTTTGCAACGCTAATTTCACGGCCCTGTTTTTATATTGTATTTACGTATCTAACGTACACGCCTAATTAGACGCCAGAAAAAGATAATGCGAAATAGAAAAAAAAAAAACCGGTCACGCAATAATTATATACGAAGCAGGGTATACTGTAAGGCGCTGTTGAGCATTGATTGCGATATCGAGAACATTTTTTGCGATTTTGGAAGTACATTTTTTATGTTGTTGATAATGTTATAATGATAATATCACGGGTGAGAAGGTTGGTGAACTCAGTCATGTAGCTATTTCAAAAGGGGGGGTGTTATTCAAAATTATACACAACAAAATAAATACTTTACGTATACTTTATTGTACAAGAATACAAACACATTAGTTCATTACACATGAATATCTATTCATATGTAATGTACTATTGTTTGAGAAAGTATTTAAATATTTTATCACATTAAAATTTCAAACGTACATTTTTTGTCATATGTATCTATTCAAAATCGCGAATGATACCACATAAAACCACGGCTTTGGTTTATTAGACAAAACGATGTAATGAGAAGCCGGATCCCGGCTTTACGTTATTGTTATGTATATATTTCGTTATGATAGATATGTTTTCAACATGGTTTATGATCAATTTTTACCTTTATTAGACATCAGTATAATTTTAACTCGGTTAAAGGGGGGGGGAGGTGTTACTACACCTGTAACCCATGGCTACGGGTCTGGGTAAAATGGTTTGAAAATTATATTTTTGAAAAACCACCGATTTCATAATTTTGTGGGAATTACGCGTATTTTAGTGAAGTGATTTTCAAATTTTTAATATTACATGTTAAATTATTTTACCAGTTATTCGTATTATTTTAAAAATTATTTTTCGGAAGTCGATTACGACGGTATTAGTTATGAATATAAAATTATAATATGTATGCGAGCCTTGGTTTGTTTCGATTCGGTTCCAGTAATTTCACCAATAATTATTTTACAAATCGTCGGCTTTCTATTTATTGTACTGTTATAATGTATTCATGTTTGAAGTACAGTATTAGTTTGAGAGTGCACCTAATATCTAGCGTAGTGTTTATTCGTATAAAGAATTATATTTAGTATACTTAGTTATGAGTAGAGTTATAAATGTGACTTTTGATAGAGGGGTAGAGGGAATTTAATGCGTTGTTGACAAAAATTCTTAGAATAGACCCTAGAAAAAATATCAACTCAAAAGTATTATCAATGTTTACGTCTGCAGTGCAGTAGGCATAGGGACCAAAGTTTCACCGTACGCCTAATATATAACAATAATAATAATAAATTATACCACAATAACATGTACAAATATACATAATACACGTACAGTGGCTCAAGAAGTGATTAAGTGGTTATAAGAGTGTCTGAATTATGTTTAGTGGTATACCCGTGGGTGCGTGCTCTTCAACGGTAGCAGGAAAAACTGTATTGTTACGGATTAGAGCAACAGTATGTTCCGAAAACACAAAAGTACGTAGGTCGAAAAAATCCAAAAGCATTTTAACGATGTTTGTTTTTATTCATTGATTTTAGTTTAGCTTTCGTTCACCATGTGCATTTACATCGGTCGTTATTGAAATCGACATATTAGGTACGATAAAAAATATTTGCTAGGCGATCGAAAAGAGTGAAAAATGTAAACAGCCCGGAACCCAAAACCCATGGTGAATCAATAGAATCATAGTGAATCAATTACATAACATTATCTATGTACGGTACACGCGTTTGCACGGCAGGTACGAGTGCGTACAAAATTTTCACCGTACGTCCAATGTGTTACGTACCGGAACAGCGTAGAAACGCATAGAAGCGCAGTGGGTTCATTAAGAACGCCTAATATAATATTTAGTGGTATACGCGTGTACGTCGTGTGTACGTCGTGTGTGTGTGTGTGTGTGTGTGTGTGTGTGCGCGCGTGTGTGTGTTTGCGTGAATAGTAGCCGACGCGTACATGTTACGTGGTATACCTATCGTGCGGACCGTATACATTATGTGGACACAGGAACGAGCTGCCATTATAATACTTCACCGGCATAGATATCGAATATATGTAATAATATAATATGCTTAATAAATCATTCCGCGCGCGCGCGTACGCACCGCGGTATAACGCGTACGACGGTTTTCTTAAACTCTTCTGTTGCGTCTAATTAATGGATCAATTTTTCTTCTCGCCTGCACACGTACCGCGTAGTCACGCGGTCCTTCCGCCACGACAGCCGTTAGGCGCATATTTGTGTGTGTGTGTAATGCTTGCTTAATGCGCACATGCTAACGTTTTCGCACCCTGTAGGCACTGCGACTTCGCGTGTTCCCGTTTTACGCGATGATTTTTCTGTGACTTTCAAATGTCCGTGCAATCGCGTCCCGCGTAGATCAGATTTTAACGGTCACGGAACCCTTAGGAAACGGTTTGCGTTTCGTGAAACCCCAATGTCTCCAAGTCGATCAGAATTTTTCAATGAAAAACATCGAAAAACCAATGCCCAAAAAAAAAAAAAAAAAAAACCACCTCGATTTTTGTTTATTACAATTACGACTCTCATTATTTACTTACTCCTTTTGTAACTTTTCAGATTGTTCCGCGGAACCCTTACGACACGCGGATCACGCTTCTGGTTTAGATCGCAGGACAGGCCTCGACCAGGACTCGTACACCTGGACGGTTTTTTCCAAGTTCGCCTCGTCGCAACAGGCCACGTCCCCAGCACATCACCGCGCACTGCGATCGGCCGCAAGTCCAGACGTAGCAGGGCTGACATTTTGTCACGTATATGGATCACGGTTTTATCGTTAATCACGCAACAAACGCATGGAATACAAAACATTAATCAGCACAATGCACACATATCGCATCATACAATATTATTACTAACACACGCGCGCGCGCGCACACTTTATATAGTACACACAAGTTCGGATTCGGTTTGACCGCGTACAAGCCATATATTATACACTCTTGTGGAGTGGGTGGGCTTAAGTTACTGTATTATAATTACGCGTACGCGGAGCGCACATACACGTTTATATAGGTATCGTAGGTATGAACATTACAACGTATACGTGCTGCGATAGACCTACAAAACGACGGTCATATCAGCGCAGAAACGGGTTGTGGTATGCCATAGGTATTCGTATACCGTACGGTAATACAGTAAGGTGTCGATAATCCGAACGAGATCGGGGAAAAGGGTCGTTCGGATTATCTATGGCTAACATACATTTTATTGTAATTTAAATTATGAAATTTATTTTCATCTGCACTAATCATGTAAAATCTCGTAATTTAAAAAGACAATGTGTACAAAAAAGTATTATAACTATATATGTGTGTATAATATACACTGTATATGTACAGCCAGTTAATTAGCTGCACTACTCAGCCATACGATAAATTAAATATACTTATATATATTAAAAAATTACAATTTTAAATATACATAATCTATGTATTTAATACATATGTATCTAATATATTTAATCTATGGCCATAGTTACTTTGCGTTTGTAGCAATTGGTATTACACCGTGATTACGCCCGTACGTGTGACTGCGTTTATAATAGTTTCATTTTACAAGTAAATCCAAACATTATGGCCACTAAAAAAAGAAAAAATTGGCGATGAACATCGTTTAATAATTCTTGGGTTGATTTATACTTTTCCGTCCAAAACAGAGGTAAGCCATTATGTTTATTTTGACAAAAAATTAAATTTTTTCTTAAAAGCAATTTTTTCCAGTAACATTCGTATTTTTTACACTCATATTCTTATGTAAAATAATCAAATATAATAGCAATACAATTATTAGTATAAATCATGTGTAAAAATATTTTTTAATGTGGCCCTTGATAAACATTTGAAAAAAAAATATGGCCTGCGTGGTTCAAAAAGTTGTCGACCCCTGATTTAAAATATATATTCAGTATTATTATGATACACATACATATATGTATTAATATAGCGATACGATATTTCTCAAGCTCGTTCGGATTGGCCTGTGTTCGAGACCCTACTGCAGTATAGTAAACTTGGCCGAGATAAATTGATTCGAAAACAAATTGTTATAAAATATCAAATCGATAAGCCGCTGTTGTTTTAGGTAAGGTTATATGGGAATCAATCAATGGGCCGAATACAATTTTTGTAGACGTGTAAATGTTTGTACGTCTTGTGATGGTTCTGTTTTTTCTCGGCATACATAAGTGTATGTGTGTGTGTGTGTGTGTGTGTGTGTGTGTGTGTGTGTGTG
>NW_020273410.1:0-6398 GCF_003268045.1 Sipha flava
TGTGTGTGTGTGTGTGTGTGTGTGTGTGTGTGTGTGTGTGTGAACGTGAATGCGGTGTATATTCCTACGCGCGCGCGCACAAAATAATTACTCTCGCTTATTGAGTTAAACGATTTTTTTTTTTTTTTCATTGAATTTAATTGTTACGGGAATCCGATAGATTCCAAAGCCGAAAAAGGGTAATTAAAATTTCAGACATACCAAATACAAATCCAACGAACGTCTGCGCCGAAAAAAATAAAATAAAGTAATAACAATAATTTAAATCGTCAACAACGGTATCGATTATCTAAAAGTGATAACCACTGTTCGCGCTCGGCGCCGCCAACGCGCATCAATAACGTTTTATGTGTTATTATAATATTGTTACGTAGGTACGTACAGAGGTTGTGCGCTGCCGCCACGGCATAATGTAAGCTCGAGTGTTTTTTTTTTTTTTTTACGACGTACACATACGGCCAGTGTGGTATTGTATTACAGCGCCTCGGGGCGATTTTCGATATTAATTATACGATGATCTTAAATGCATACAAATTATTAAATATAACGTTTTTAACGTACATCGTACGCGCATAATACGGACGCGCGCCGTATTACACACCGTACGGAGGTACATCGGAAATTCGTAAACAGATAAAAGCGAGTATTCAAGTAGCCACTACTGCGCTGTAAAAATAATTACGAAAGAACATGTGTTTTTACAAAACACCAGTGGCCAGGCGTCGTGTACAGGAGAGACGCGACGACGAGTCAGTAACGCGGTATCCGCCACGTTGAAATTTCAAAAATAAATAATACGTTTTGGTTTTTGGTAACGCTATGTAGTATTTTTTTTTTTTACATTTTCAAAAAAAAAAAAAAACCCTGATAAAATAATTGCAACCGAGCGCATTCGAATCGTGTCCCTGAATCGGGGGTCGGGAACCTGCGGTTCCTTAACATGCGATCCGTGGCTCTTTGGAAAGTGCATCGATATCGAGACCCGTAAAATATAAATTACGTTGTTACAGCAAAAATATTTCTGAATTTCCTAATAACGATGTTTGTTTCAGGTAAAAAATATTTTATCTATAATGGCCCCAAAATGTTTATTATTAATTTCCATAAGCTTTTCAGCGCATTGAAACATAGTAATATTGAGAACGAGATGTCTACAAGCAGAAAGCGTAAATTTGAAGAGGAAACTAAAGGATTTAGACGTGAGCGGACTGATACTTATGCATTTGTCCAAAACATAATGAGACAACCAAAATGTCTCATTTGTGACTAAATAAAAAATGGTTATCCAAAAGGTTCTGTGGACGTATGGTTTTGTAAATTTTTAAAAAAAAATTTTTTTCTTTTTTGAAAGGTTCCCGACCCTAAATGATACTTTGTACGAGTTATATCAGCAGTTATGGCTGATATAGATGTACGTGATTCGAAAATTTAAATTGAGCTCGTGTCTGGTTGTTGCGGACCGTTTTATTTTTTTTAGAACATCGTTTCGCTTTAACACGCCACGACTTCTCGCCGCTCATAATAGTCATAACAATTAGTACAACTATTAGACATATATTTATTAAATCGACAAAAGTAGTTTCAACTTCACACATGTGTTTCCAAGTCGATTACTTTTACTAATGCAGGCTTCTCTTAAAAATGTTTCGCATTGGGTATAAAATTAAAACTAAAATAAATTATGTAAATTACATAAATTATTTAAACTTATGATCAATATTATTACCTTTCTCCAGCATTTTTGTCTTAAATCTACTCTGCATATTTTTATATCGACATCCGAGGAAACAAAGATTCTTTATATTAATTATGAATACATTGGTGGTTTTAAAACATAAAGTTAACATATAACTACAAGCTCCTTAATGGGTCCATAGCTACTTCGTCTAATGATTTCAAAAGAATAAACATTTTTTTTTTTTTTTTAATATAATATTTTATAACGATAAAAATAATTTTAATTGCATGATTGGTTTGCTGGGCTTTATCAAAAGCAAATTATTGTGTTAGATAGTTATAATGTAATATAAATATAAAAGCGATTACTAATATCTGAACCCATTCGATAAACCGAATATTAATGGTGATATTTACAATACGAACATTTTCTTTATATTTTCATTTATTCTATACAATGAATATTTTTAATTTATATTTTTATTATATATTATTTTAATGAACATTATTAGGACACTTATTATTAATATATTTTGTATGCATATTAATATATTGTTAATCCTGATATCTATACAATAATAAAGATGTAAAATTCAACATACTACAAAATAAAACTTTCGTATTAACGTACATGCAGAGGTAAACGTAAAAAGAAAAGCAAATCTTCGGACAACCTATTTTGATTAAATCCGGCCAATATCAACGTGTTATTTAATTGTTTTTCAATTTGACATAATATTCAAATGCCAATATTTGTTGTATTAATTAAAATACATTTAATCGATCTGATTTCATTTGATAGTTTAAATCTGCATTCAGTCAAAAATTGTACATAGCTGAGAGAGAAAAACTTGTAGGATTCAGTAAGGTGATTTAAAAAAAACACAATCGATACAAAGGGAAAAAATATCAGCAACAACTGTGTATAAGTAAAATAAACATGTCTAACATCATACATTTGACGTATACCAGACTGTGCGTATCCATCGTAACACAAGCTACACAGACACAACGATGGCGGTAAACTGGGAGAAATGAATCGAACGTTTGATACCCCCTACCTCGGACAAGATTTTTTTTTAAATAATTATATCATAATAATACATCATCGTAATTGGTAGATCCGTGTACTGTGTGTGTTGAGCACAAAATATACATAATAATTAGTCCGTTTAAGCCGTAACACCGGATTCCTTATGCATGTAACGTGAGTACACGGTGGCTAGGTTATGCATGGAAATCGTATAAAATGTTATTATATAAATATCCGTACCAACATCGTCTCGTACATTCGTTCGTTCACTAATTTTATACGCACCAGCAAAATTCAGTCTACACATCAAAAAGCATTTATAGTCTATTATACACGTATGTAATTTACTATACGTGCACGACTTAAGTAGTATTATAGTGTTATGATAGTGAAGACTGTACACACACGTCCAGAAAAAAAAAAAAAAACAAGCACACGCTTAAACGGTCACATATACACGCACACACTCGCGAGCAAATATCGATGGCGTAGCGCACAAGTGTGATAAGTGACATTTTCGTAATTGTTCAGGATAACGATTTTTTTTAGTTTGAGCTGTTATAACAATTCAAAAAAGTAACGAACTGTAATGGATTTTTGTTTTCCTTAACATGTAGCGAGTAATGAGGATTAAAAAACCTGCAATTACCACATTTGTATTCTTAAAAAAAAAAAAAATAATATTGTACTGAACACATTTTGTACACGTAAAAAGCAATTCTTAATCACATCACATTTTTTTTCTGTTTTCAACAAAGAACAACAATTACTTGAATAATGTTATGATTTCGTTTGTGCATAATGTGCAGAATTGTATGGTTAAATTGAATATGCACTTAACTCATTTTTCAAAAAAATGTCACACTTGTGCGCTACACCATCGGCATAACGTATTGTTGCGTGTCGAACGTGTATATAGCGCACACAATATTTGAAGAACGTACATAAAAAATATCGGCTGTCCCTCGCAATCAAGTATATAAATATGTATTTTCATTACTGCTAGACACTTGTTCCGATAAGTATCGCACTCGAAAACCGTCAGAAGTCGTAACTCGCTAACTATGCGCGTATTAATCGTTTTTAAACTTTTATAGTTTTACCATAAAATATATAAGTACGTCGTATTTACTTATACTCTATACTCCGTAGAATATTCTATTATATTAACCGGTCAAAAAAAAAAAAAAGGTTAATCAACTAGCGCGACGCTCATTGGTCAAAATTTAGTTAAAATAATTACAAAATTAGAACTATCATGTAAGTTATACTATTTTTAACACATTTTCTATTTGAAACATTTTATAGACGTTATTTTTATCTTAGTTAAGCATTACGATTGTATAACACAAATATTTTTTTTTAAGTATTAAAACATCATACACACGAGTATAAGAAATATAAAATATTCTACTTTGGGCTTTACATTTGTGAAACTCAAAGTTATTTATTTGTCTTTAGTTGCCATAAGAAAATAACATGCATCGCATACGATCCCATCCATCGTTCATATTCAATGATAATAGAAACTGTTGACAGTACGATGTTTATGAAGAATGTTTTTTTTTTTTTTTTTCCAAAAATGTAATATTAATGAAGACGTTTTACAAACGCAATAGTGAGATGAATATTTTTACTACCACATTTTATGAAAATTAAAAATCTTCGCGTATCGTATTTATGTACATGTAGGGTTTACGATATTTGTTCGATTAATATATTAATATTAAAGAAGTCTCGAAAGAATCTATGGTTGAAATGTTTACGCCATAGAGCTTATATAAATGTATACGTTGTATTAAGCCGTTGAATTTACTGCAAACATGTCAAGGCTAAACGGCGACAAAGATCAACGGATAAATTATTCATTTTAATCCGCTATAATCGTTTGTATTACGTTGTGTATAAGGTTTTTCGTGCGAACCTATGCATTGGCCTGCGCGAGGTTTTTCTAGTGCAATCCTGTTGGATCGTGCGAGTTGCTTTTCCGCGATCCGAGTGCGCACCGTTGATAAAGTATTTTATAGTTATGCTAACGTGAAGTGGCGTTTAAGTCTTTTGACCGTAGATCAAAGACCATGTTGTTCGTTACGTCTTGTAGGATAATACTATGATGCTGTACGTTAATGTCATTTACTGTATACAATAACTACAGAATATTATACTATTAATGTTCGCGCACAAATCTCATAATTTCATATGATATACTAAACATTATAAATACGTAACTTCGAACAAAGAACCTTAAACTTAAGCGAGTTTATCAAATGTTCTACGGACAACTTATACATAGTTTTCGAAATACTCGTTTACAACCTATTGAGAACATTTTATATTTTATGGAACTTCTAATTTCCTACTAGTTAGTACTTAACAAAATATACGGCTGCTGTAACCGCAATAATTAACTTTAACTTATAAACATGAAGCAGGCTTACTCTTAATTTTGTTGTAATAACCTACAATCTCTACGGTTAAATAATTTTATGCGGTAGAACGTTTTTACCATATTTAGCTGTATAGTGGTCGGGTAAAATGTATTGAGAAAAAAATATTTTATGGGTAATCTATAATTGGAACCATAGTCGTTTGGTACTGTTACTGGTATATTTTATTTTTATAGAATACAATGATACGTATTATACGTCATTAATATGCATTCTTAAATAGTAAAATTCAATATGAAAAATAATTTCTATTGAGTTGCATCTACTGTTTAGTTATCATTTTGTACCGTTGTATAAATCAGCTGCTAGTTACCTGAACATTTTCAGATCCATAGTATTTATTACCATAAAATGTCAAAGAGAAAAATAATTTAATCGATATTCATCGATTTTAAAAAAAAACATAATAAATAAACAGAACAAACACGTACAAACCAGTTGTTATTTTTAATTTCGTTTCGTACATAAACACATGTTTTTGTTTTTTCTCGAGGCGGGGGAGTCTTTATATTATGTACAAGGTAATTATATTGTCTAGTTTTACCTATGATTATGTTATTATATATTGTGCAGAACGACTACCACACAACGAGCGGTATTGTCTTAAATACAATATTATAAAAAAAAAATGTATGGATAATATATTACTTTACGTAATAATAACATAAACATACTGTGGCCAAAATATGATTTATTCCTCGAAATGAATAAAAAAAAAAAAAAAATGTCGGCCGGCGTCACTGAGGTTCAGAAAACGGATGAACCCGGTATTGAGATTACTTTATATTTATTACGATATCGAATATTTAATATGCCTCTGAAAATCGGTACCGTCAGAAGCGTTTTTTTCGAAAATAAAATAAATCAGTAGATATTTTTGTAACATCATAAATCCATTAATAATATTTTAGACCAGTTGTATTGTATTTGTATAGCAAATGGATATCAAGGGAAACGGAATGCGATAAAACCTAAACATGACGTGCCAATACAGCTCTTGAAATAATAGTTAAAACAATGTTAGTACAACCGCCGGTCGCACTATCGCTATACGAATATTATAACGACGAGCACAAAAGCAGTATTTACACTTCATTTAGATTGTATAATACCCGTAAACGGAAGTCGGAAAACAATCGATGACAGTTATTGTGTTCGCGTAATGTTATAACGTACATATGCCACGATTTACCAGTCTAAAATCTAAACAAAAAACAAAAAAATTAAAATCGTGGCCTTAA